>NC_081150.1:20157141-20234641 GCF_958295425.1 Solea solea | reverse complement strand
TGCTTCAAAATCTCTTTTTAAAATCTGTGTCCCTGGTCTTGATACCAGTCCATGGTCCACTTTTCCCTGTGAGATCTTGAACAGCCCGTCAATCCTCTCCACAGGTATCTGAGACTACCAAGTTTTGGTTTCCCCCAATTCTGTTGTTTCCATCATGGTATGGTTTGAGTTGGAACGGTTAAGTCCTTGGTCAGGCTTGTGTTTCGACTGAGAACAGTACCTTAGGTACTATACTACCTTTTGAAAGTGTTCAAGGCCCTTGAACACTTTTTTGAAAATGGCCCTAAATAGACACGGGTCATTGAAAGTGCTTGAGTTCTGTGCAAGAAAGAAGAGAAGTTGATATGTAAGGTAAATGTCTCCCTTGTTTGTTACAAAGCCACCTACTGTTTTGTGCCCTGCGTTGCTTGATGTACGTAGTTGTCCTATGCAGGACAAACGTGGAGTCATAGTTACTAGTGGCGTTGGGGACACTGTCCACTGTCTCTCTCTCTCTCTGCCGTTAACGTGAGATTCCGAGCAGAACAACGAGTGATTAAAGTTAAGTAATGAGTGGAAATGACGATGTGATGTCTGGGAAATGAAAATTCCAAAGATTGACTGTCCAAAAAGGACACTCACTAGCATGATGCTAGTGATTCAATAAAAGTGGACACCGTCATAGGCGAAGACAAGTTCCCACAAGCTGCCCTCCCATCTAAGCCCATTCTAGCCCTTGAAGTTGAGGGAATTGGTCCTAGATGGTCTTTGAAAAGTCCTGTAATTTGATGTCAACCCAGGCGTGGGAACCCTGAAGACCACAACAGACAAGAATTCCTGCTCGTTTTGTGGCCGTTTGTCTCAACAAGACGTCAAACTTTGTACGAGAAGAGACTGCGTGTGTTGGAGAAATACTGGTCGCAAGGGAGTGACGTTCTTCTGTCGCCCACTCAGCCAATTGTCATGGGTGGAGCCACTTTAGCTCCGCCCTGACCGTACCGTTTTACTCTGGTACCCCAAGTGAAGGGTCTCAAAGAATTGAGCGGTTGGGGCTGGTTATTTTGGTACTATTCCTAATGGAAACACAAGTCTTTGTTTCTCTGAGTAACTACCAGCTGCTGTTGGAGATCAAAGTCCCAGGTCAATCCTGGAGTCTACCACGATCCAGGGACAAGATTGTTAAAGGGATTTGGCTCCTGAGACCATGTCTGTCTCGGTCCATTTTCATACCAAAGGGAAGGAGCCGGTCAAAGAGTAGAATCTCCTTTTCGTTCTGGATCTGATTTCTTGTCAGAAATGTCTGTGTACTCTGTGAAAGTGAGATGCCCTTTTTTCCCCCTTATCTAAAATCTCACCAGAGTGGAAGGAAATGTTGAGAGAGAATCCAGGAGGAGATGAATTTCCAGAGGATAAGCTCATCGTCTGTTTCAGAGACACTATAGAAGGATCATATGGATCTGCCTCATGTTCTCTTCTGACGAGCATCTGTTCATTGTTCATTATTCACTCCAGTCAGCTGATCCCGTCTCACACTGAGGGCTGTTGTTAGCATTTACTGTATAATTAGATTTAAGTTTACATGGACCACAAAGATCAGAAAGCAGCCGTTGTTGTGAATCTTGCATTAGGAAACTGGAGTGTGAAGGTTTGGTATCAGTTTTCTTCAGGATCAGGACTGTGCAGCATGGACTCTCAGTGCTACTGAAACACTGTGTGTGTGTCACTGTGTGTCAGTGGTCGAGTTGTGTTAATATTTAATGAAAGCAGCAACAACAGCGGCAGCTCTGTGGATTCCAGGCCGCTGAGGTGACGGACATGAGCTCAAGCCAGAGGAGCAGATGGTCAGAAACCAGCCCACATGGTCCACACACAGTTTGAACGTCCAGTGGTGCCAACTCACTCATCTACTCAAGTTTTTGTTGCTTCATAAAAAAAAAGCTCACTCTCTCACACCAAACCCCATAGAGAATCAGTGATTTTAGCTCGCAGGGACACAGGAGCTGCTGGTCTACTGCTGAAGGCAGCAGTGAATCAACAACGGGAGATACGGTGGTTCTTGAAGTGACACCGATTTCAGTTTCCTGAAGGAAAACCATGTCTAACTAAGAGAGAAATTGTTTCCCGTGGTCTCCTCATTGGTTACCATGTTTTCACTGAAGGAGAGCCTGCCTGGTTCAATAAAAAAAACACTTTATGAAGTACATAACATCACTTTTAAATGAGAAACATCAGAGTGAATCAGGAGGAGCAGCGTGACTTTATCCTGAGAGTCGGACGGAGTTTATTTCCACATGACTCGAGCTCCTGAAGCTGCCGAAAATTCAGACAGACACATGTTCTGTCTCAGGTTTGTCCTCAAACGTTTTTAGTTTTTTTTAGTTCCCTTAACCTCGACGTCCTGACCCAGCTACCTGACCAACGGGCTGACGTCTCTGGAGCGTTTCCCCATCAGCTTCAAGACGCAGTTCTCTGGCCACTGCTTCCACCATGTCGTGCTCGGCGTCTACTGCAACGGCCGCTACGGGTCGCTGGGCATGAGCCGCCGCCAGGACCTGATGGACAAACCGCTGGTCCACCGCACGCTGGGGGAGCTGGTGGCCGAGTTTGAGAGCTCCTACAGGAGATACCAGCACACCCTGAAGAAGGTAAGAGGCGGGAGGAGGAGGAGGATGAACGGGACAGTCCGTTATGAGATGTGTCTGAACGTTCTTCTTCTTCTTCCAGGTAAAGATCGGACTGTACGTGCCTCATGACCCACACGTCTTCCAGCCAATCGAGTGGAAGCATTTGGTGCTGAACGCCGCCAGACTGGGAGCTCAGGAGATGAGGAAGGAGCTGGAGAAACATGGCCGAGACATGAGGATGAAGGTAACCACACCTACACCCGCGTGTCCTGGGGCTGGAGATCTTCAGCATACCTCATAGATTTTGAAGCGATTATATTATTGTAGTGAAATGTGTTTAAATGAATGCATAGAGGGTCACAAGGGCTATTAATGAAGGTACATGTTTCAATTATACACACACACACAAACCTCACTTTGAGCTTTAATTAACCACCAGTGAAGTGTAATCACTGACAGTAGCAGCAGTAACAGTAACAGCAGCAGCAGCAGTAACAGTAGCAGCAGTAACAGTAGCAGCAGTAACAGTAGCAGCAGTAACAGTAACAGCAGTAACAGTAACAGCAGCAGCAGCAGCAGCAGCAGTAACAGTAACAGCAGCAGCAGTTTTGTTAGAAAGAGTAAACGAGGAGAAGAAAAACCACGGTGGTGAAGGAGTGAAGAAGAGTTTGAGGTTTTGTTCCAAACAGAAACTCAAAGAGAAAGAAAAAACAGCCTTTTAATGGTTATTATTGATTAAACAACATTGTTTGTGTTTGTGATTCACGTCATAATCCACACAGATTATTTTTGTGTCTTTCCTGAAACTGAACAAGAGGAAACGCCTTTGTGACAGAGGAGGAAAAAGTGGAGTAGATGCCATTGGGATGAACATGGAATATAAACTGTCAGGGATTATTTAGGGCAAGGTGTGTGTGTGCGAATTTTTGAGGTTAAATATTTTGCTCTTGTTCCCCTTTAGGTTTATTTTCCAATTTTATTCCACATATAATGTTTGTGTGTTTGTGTGTGTGTCAGTATATATGTACTGTCTGCTCAATATGTAGGTCAGTTTGCAGCTGTCTTACACACACACGCACACACACGCACACACACACACAGTCAGATGCTGGTTTGTCATAAAATCTGCTGAACAACACAGGATGTGACTTTATTATAGACTTCTGTTTGTGTGTGTGCATGTGCGTGTGTGTTTGTGGGTGTACGTGTGTGTGTGATAGTTTTGTCAGTGAGAGCATTTCTGGACAGTGAGGTCATTGTGTTTGTCTCAGGACTGGGACTGTGTGTGTGTGTGTGTGTGTTTTAAAGGTTAAAGGGATAGCTCTTTTTTGTGGTTGTAGCAGAAAATACATGCATGTGTAATGTCAATAAATAATAATAAAAAACTTCACTTTGATATAAAATGAAGTAAAACAGTGAATTCAGAGACATTTAAAAGCTTAAACTACCAGCATACACACCAGGAAAAACATGTATAAGCCACTTAATAAAATCTACGCCAGCTTAAGTCTATCATATCTGAAGAATGTGTTTTTCAAGTAGAAAATTAAGTGTTTGTCACTTTGTAATCCACTCTGTCCTCTCACACCAAAGCCCATAGAGAAAATGAGTGATTTTAACATCACAGCACACAGGAGTTGTTGATCCACTGCTGCCTCCATCACTAAGTTCTAATGTCTTATTTTGTCAAATTCGGCTTTTGAAATCATTCGTTTAGATCAACCTCAGTGACACAAAGTGACCACACGAGGCAGCAGTAGACCAGCAGCTCCTGTGTCCCCGTGAGCTAAAATCACTGATTTTATTTATGAGTTTGGTGTGGGAGAGTGAGTGAATTATTAGGTGAGCCTTTTTTTGTTTCATGGTTAAAATGTTTAATTCTGAATAAACTCAAAATAAAAGACCATAATGTTGAATAAACAGAAGACACACACACTAAATGTGTGTGTGAGGTTGTGTCACATGACTCAACCTGCTGATCTTGCACTTATGATAGTCTCTCATTACTCATCTGTGTGTGTGTGTGTGTTCTTTTATCTCTTGTTCTCAGATCCTGAAATCCTCTAGCGCTCAGTCACCAATCAAAGAGCGGAGCCGCGGCAAATCGCTATCGCCGCGGCGACGGCAGAGCAGTCCACAGAGACGCTTCGCACAGCGCAGAGACAAATCGTAAGTGGACGTGTTCTTAGACTGAGCCTGGTCCTCAGACTTGGCCCTGAGTTCATAACAGAACATGACAGCTGCTGCTGCTGCTGCTGCTGCTGCTGCTGCTGCTGCTGCTGCTGCTGCTGCTGCTTATCGTCTACTCACTGCTGAGCTGTTCAGGTCAGGGAGAGTTCACACAGGACGTGACCTCACATTCTGATGTGTGTGATATCTTTATAACGACCAAAACACTTAAAAACCACAGGAAGTGAAGATAATCACCTTTTTATAATGACTGATTGTTGGTCGAGACCTGGTTTTTGGGTTAGGTTAAGGTAAGGGGTTTAGTTTTTGGTGGTTAAGGTAAGGGGTTTAGTTTTTGGTGGTTATGGTAAGGGGTTTAGTTTTTGGTGGTTAAGGTAAGGGGTTTCGTTTTTGGTGGTTATGGTAAGGGGCTTAGTTTTTGGTGGTTAAGGTAAGGGGTTTAGTTTTTGGTGGTTATGGTAAGGGGTTTAGTTTTTGGTGGTTAAGGTAAGGGGTTTCGTTTTTGGTGGTTATGGTAAGGGGCTTAGTTTTTGGTGGTTAAGGTAAGGGGTTTAGTTTTTGGTGGTTATGGTAAGGGGTTTATTTTTTGGTGGTTAAGGTAAGGGTAAAGGAGTGTTGGTGGGTGTTTTAAAGTTAGCCTGAGGTCAGAGTTGAGGTTAAGGGTTAGTAGAGTATGTCTCCAGTCTCAATGTAATGTCCTCTGTTGTCATGGAAACATTGTGTGTGTGTGCTCTTGTATGTGTCACTTCGTGGGGACCAAAACAAACAGGGAGTGAGGACATTTTGTCTAAATCTCACAACGTTAAAGGACTTTTTGGGCCTTAAGACCTGGTTTTAGGGTTAGAATGAGGTATTGTGTGTGTTCTTGTATCAGGGACCTTTTTTGTCATGTCCAGTTAGTCCTCATGGAGACCAAAAAACTGGTCCTGATGAGGCAGAACCTCATTTCTGAGGCACTAAGGTTAAAGATTTGAATGGAAGGTTAGTGTTAGAAGGGAACTGGTTATGGTTAAAGTTAGTGATGTGGAGAGTTATAAAACACAGATTAACACAGATTGGGCTTTTTTTTTGGTCCAGCCACAAAGGGATTAATCTAGATGTGTGTGTGTGGAACTCAGTGGGTCATAAAAACCAGGATGTCTCACTCTGTCAGTAAAACACAACAACACACAGGACGCTGCTCACTGTGTGTGTGTCAGCTGTGAGCTGGGATGTAACACAATCTGACAGCAGCTGCAGAGTCCACACACACACACACACACACACACACAGGATTAGAGCTGCCAGTTGACGTCGCTTCGTAACGACCTTTATTATTAGAAGCTGCCGCAGCAGCTGAAAGCGTCTGATTATCTCCGAGTGCAGCGACAAAACCACACGTTACTAAATAAACCGACGACTATTCGCTATCAGCCGTGAATGTAAAGTTCTGTGAAAGAATGAAGGTTTTTATGGAATAATTGTTGATCCTTTTCATACATTATTGACCTTTTGAGAGAACTACACACACACACTAAAGGTATTATAAGGACTAAACCAAAATAAATGAATAAAAGGGAAGTGGTTTCACAGAGGGCAGAACGTTAAACGCTGCTGAACGCGTCGTTAAGAAGCTAAAAGTGTTTCCAGCTCTTAACGACGTGTTGTCAGAGCAAAGAGACGATGGAACAAGAAGAAGAAGAAGAAGAAGAAGAAGAATCATTATTATCATGATAATGATGATAATTATCTGCTGCTGCTGCTCCTGCTTCAAACAACACTGACAGTGACAGTGAGGTGTTAGTTTTATTTCACTGACGAGACAAGAAATGTGTGGAAAAAATGAGATTAAAATAGATTTGCACGTTTTTGTTTTTTTTGCCTTAAATGTGAAAACTTGTGTTTTTTTGTTTCTTTTCAAGGAGAAAAGAAGAGAAAAGTAGAAAGGAAAATAAAGTAGGAAAGAAACAATATGATCCAAGAGAGGGAAGGGAGGAAGCAAAAGGATACAGGAGGAGAGTAGGAAAGGAAAGGTGAACAAAGGACGGAAGGAAAGAAATGAAGAAGAGGAAACGAAATTAGGAAAAATAAAAAAGGAGAGGAGGAAAGAAAGGAGAGGAGAAAGGGAAAGAAAGTTAAAGGAAAAAAGAAAATATGAAAGGAAAAAGTTTTTTTAAAAAGAGAAATGATTGAAGAAAGTGAAAGTGTTTCTCATTATGTGTTCATTTGTTCATCATCATGTGTTCATGTGTTTTCCAGACCGGCCTCCGTGGACAGGAAACCTCCAGAGCTCAGCACTCTCAACGACGGCTACCAGATCCGCATCTGATCTTCTACATTCATCCATTCATCGTCCATCTGTTCATCCGTCCATCGCCTTTAACCCCTGAAGAAAACCTGAAGAAGAAGCTCTGACAAAGACGAGGTGGACACAAACGATGAAGACGAGAACTTTACTGAGCTTCAACAGCGAGAACGTCCTCAGAAGATCCTTCACGCGCGCGCACACACTCACTCACTCACTCACTCACTCACTCATGAAGAATTCATGGATTCATTTACAACGTTTCACCTTTCTGCGACGTCCTCAGGACGAGAAACGTCCATGTCCCTCAAGAAAAGTAGGTCCAAGTGTCGCGATGTCAGAAAACGTCTCTGCGACTTTTAAACAAAGACAAAAACTCACTTTAGCGACAAAGCGATACAGTTTTCCGACATTTTCATTTTATTTATTTCTATTTATTCTAATTATTTTGCAGTAACGGTTATTTGATTTTTATTGTCCCTCTTTCTGTCCGTCCTCAGTAACTGAACATAGAATCGCAGTAAATTAGTCCACGATTGTTCATTTTGCTATAAAGTTCGCAGCCATTTCGCATTAAAAATGCAAACAAGTTTACGTTAAAAGTTCTTACGCCTGAAAAAACCACGATCATTTCAAAATTCGCGTCACTTTCTACTCATAAAATTGGCAAAAAATTGTTGTGTGATTTTTGAAGTTTCATTTCAAAATCGTACGTTTATTTCGCGTTAAAAAACAACGAGCTATGCACACGTCAAGTCCGGGGGGGCGGAGATAAAATCCTTGTCTTCCGCAGTATTTTTTGGTTTCCAGAAATGAAGCGTGTAGAATAATTTGTAAAAATGTTTGACGAGGAGTTTTTACGACTTTTATCTGTTTTGTGTCGCAGGAAACGCGATATTTTTTGTAACCTGAAGGTGGCGCAGAGACATGTTTGACGACCAGCACGAAAACAACAAAAGCACAAAAGCTGCTTTTTTCTCTACGAGTTTGTGGACGAACCGAACTCAAGAAGAAGAAGAAAATCGTGGACTTTTTTTTTACGTCCGACGTAGACGTAAAATGTTTGATGTTTTTGTTATTTTTTTTCGGAAACAAAAACAGAAGAAGGGGATGCAACATTTTCATTGCAACACAAGGGCCTAAAAACTCGATGCACAAGACGATAAAGACTTTGGATGAAAGAAAAACCGTCACAGGCGCTTTTTACAAAAAACTGAGACGCAACGTAGCAACTTAGAAAAGTTTAAATTTAAATGTGCTTGAATATTTATCGGACTGAATGTTTTTTTTGATTTACTGATCGTATTTTTATGGGGTTTTTTGTATTTTTTTGAATGAGAAGCGAAAAGAAATTGTCCGAAAAAAAGGAGAAAAAAAAGAAGTTGTTTCTTTTCCCAACAATGGCCTTGGTTTGTAAAAGTGCCGAATCATGTTTCTTGACTCTGTTGTCGATGCACTTAAAGGGACAGTTCATGGTTTTATGACGTAGACTCAGAGCTTCTGAGCAAAAAAAACCTGATTTTAGACACGCAAGTCTGCTTAAGGTCTACAATGTCTTAGGAAAAAAATGTTCATGTTATTTTGTCGTTAGACTGACTTTTCTAACAGGAAACTGACGTTTATAAACCACTCACTCTTACACACCAAAGCCCATAGATTAAATCAGTGATTTTAACATCACAGCACACAGGAGTGGTTGATCCACTGATGCCTCCATCACTAAGTTCAAATGTCTTGTTTTATTAATTCTGTGTTTGAAATCCTTTTGTTCAAATTTACTTCAGTGACACAAAGTGACCACACGGGGCAGCAGTAGACCAGCAGCTCTTGTGTCCCTTGCGAGCTAAAATCATTAATTTTCTCTATGGGGTTTGTTTTGGTGTGAGAGTGAGTGAGAAAACCCTGAACTGTGCTTTTAACTCTCTGTACTGTGTGATGCACTTCAGTCAGTTGTAAAAAAAAAAGAGAGAGAAGAAAAACGCAGATTAATTTGTAAACTTTCTTGAATGTCTGCTTTAAATTTCAGTTGCGATTTTTATTAATTTTGTCCATGACCTAACATAAGATTTTCAATCAATATTGTTCCAAAAAATTGTTTAAAAAAATCGTATTAGTTCACTAATAGTTCACGATTGTCCAGACCAAAATAATCATATTACGCAGAATTTCCGATAATCTAACTAAAAGGACTACCTTTTGAAATTTTGTTGCACATATATATCATATTTTTAAACATTTTAATGTGATTTCATGATTAAATTGATGACGGAAGTAAAAAACGCAATCAATGTGTTTACGAAGTTTTGGACAGAATACAATTTTCTCGCAGCTTGTTAAACCAAATTCAGAGCAACATATTCTGACGATATTTGAAATTAAAAAAGTCAGATATTTGTGATTTTTTATTTTTTTTTGCTTCCTGTGCCTCAACTGTGTTGCATTAATCAGATTGTGATTTTTTTTTGTTGTTGCTGCATCTCTTCTGCTGGTCCTGACTTCACCAAACAAAATTCTGTTACAGTTTGTTTTATTGTTTTGAATATTATTCGTAATTCTGCAAATTCTGACAAATGTGGATTTTGGGTTTTTTAATATAAAACATTGTGTTTTTGTGTATGCTGGGTGGGACAAAGAGAAGGCCAGCGACGGTGCTCCATGGGAATCGAACCCTAACCCTGTGTGACAGTATTGAGCCCACTGGTTTATAAACACCATTGTTTATATTTTGTTATTTTTTACAAGCTCTTGTTATTGAGTTTGTGCTTTTGTTTTGCTGTGGTAGGAGCAGATGTGGCGCCCTCCTGTGGTCACGCAGCATGTGTTGTTTTAATAAAAGATCTATGTTTTTATCTCATGTTTTGTCATCTCGTGTTTCTCATCATCGACGTGAGACCATGAATCATTTATTCGTCAGCTGTGACACAAGACACTTTTCTACAGCTCATTTCTGCATAGCTGTGGTCACATGAGGAAACATTTATATTTTTAACTTTTGACACTGATGTTTAAGAGACATTTTGTTTCATTTTGGACGACACATACTATGACTTTTTTGTCAAAATAAGTCATACTTTACTATCTCGTCCAAAATCAGTCAAAAATGTCATAGTATAGTATGTCGTCCAAATTTTGACAAAAAAGTCATAGTATAGTTTGTCGTCAAAATGTTGACAAAAAAGTCATAGTATAGTATGTCGTCCTAAATGAGACAAAAAAGTCATCGTATAGTATGTTGTCCAAAATGAGACAAAAAAGTCATAGTATAGTATGTCGTCCAAAATGAGACAAAAAAGTCATAGTATCGTATGATGTCCAAAATGAGACAAAAAAGTCATAGTATAGTATGATGTCCAAAATGAGACAAAAAAGTCATAGTATAGTATGTCGTCCAAAATGAGACAAAGTCAGAGTATAGTATGTCGTCCAAAATGAGACAAAAAAGTCATAGTATAGTATGTTGTCCAAAATGAGACAAAAAAGTCATAGTATAGTATGTTGTCCAAAATGAGACAACAAAGTCATAGTATAGTATGATGTCCAAAATGAGACAAAAAAGTCATAGTATAGTATGTCTTCCAAAATGAGACAAAAAAGTCATAGTATAGTATGTCGTCCAAAATGAGACAAAAAAGTCATAGTATCGTATGATGTCCAAAATGAGACAAAAAAGTCATAGTATAGTATGATGTCCAAAATGAGACAAAAAAGTCATAGTATAGTATGTTGTCCAAAATGAGACAAAGTCATAGTATAGTATGTCGTCCAAAATGAGACAAAAAAGTCATAGTATAGTATGTTGTCCAAAATGAGACAAAAAAGTCATAGTATTGTATGTTGTCCAAAATGAGACAAAAAAGTCATCGTATAGTATGTTGTCCAAAATGAGACTACAAAGTCATAGTATAGTATGATGTCCAAAATGAGACAAAGAAGTCATAGTATAGTATGTCTTCCAAAATGAGACAAAAAAGTCATAGTATAGTATGTCGTCCAAAATGAGACAAGTCATAGTATAGTATGTCGTCCAAAATGAGACAACAAAGTCATAGTATAGTATGTCGTCCAAAATGAGACAACAAAGTCATAGTATAGTATGTCGTCCAAAATGAGACAACAAAGTCATAGTATAGTATGTCGTCCAAAATGAGACAAAAAAGTCATAGTATAGTATGTCGTCCAAAATGAGACAACAAAGTCATAGTATAGTATGTCGTCCAAAATGAGACAAAAAAGTCATAGTATAGTATGTCGTCCAAAATGAGACAAAAAAGTCATAGTATAGTATGTCGTCCAAAATGAGACAAAAAAGTCATAGTATCGTATGATGTCCAAAATGAGACAAAAAAGTCATAGTATAGTATGTCGTCCAAAATGAGACAACAAAGTCATAGTATAGTATGTTGTCCAAAATGAGACAACAAAGTCATAGTATAGTATGATGTCCAAAATGAGACAAAAAAGTCATAGTATAGTATGTCTTCCAAAATGAGACAAAAAAGTCATAGTATAGTATGTCGTCCAAAATGAGACAAAAAAGTCATAGTATCGTATGATGTCCAAAATGAGACAAAAAAGTCATAGTATAGTATGATGTCCAAAATGAGACAAAAAAGTCATAGTATAGTATGTTGTCCAAAATGAGACAAAGTCATAGTATAGTATGTCGTCCAAAATGAGACAAAAAAGTCATAGTATAGTATGTTGTCCAAAATGAGACAAAAAAGTCATAGTATTGTATGTTGTCCAAAATGAGACAAAAAAGTCATCGTATAGTATGTTGTCCAAAATGAGACTACAAAGTCATAGTATAGTATGATGTCCAAAATGAGACAAAGAAGTCATAGTATAGTATGTCTTCCAAAATGAGACAAAAAAGTCATAGTATAGTATGTCGTCCAAAATGAGACAAGTCATAGTATAGTATGTCGTCCAAAATGAGACAACAAAGTCATAGTATAGTATGTCGTCCAAAATGAGACAACAAAGTCATAGTATAGTATGTCGTCCAAAATGAGACAACAAAGTCATAGTATAGTATGTCGTCCAAAATGAGACAAAAAAGTCATAGTATAGTATGTCGTCCAAAATGAGACAACAAAGTCATAGTATAGTATGTCGTCCAAAATGAGACAAAAAAGTCATAGTATAGTATGTCGTCCAAAATGAGACAAAAAAGTCATAGTATAGTATGTCGTCCAAAATGAGACAAAAAAGTCATAGTATCGTATGATGTCCAAAATGAGACAAAAAAGTCATAGTATAGTATGTCGTCCAAAATGAGACAACAAAGTCATAGTATAGTATGTCGTCCAAAATGAGACAACAAAGTCATAGTATAGTATGTCGTCCAAAATGAGACAAAAAAGTCATAGTATAGTATGTCGTCCAAAATGAGACAAAAAAGTCATAGTATCGTATGATGTCCAAAATGAGACAAAAAAGTCATAGTATAGTATGTCGTCCAAAATGAGACAACAAAGTCATAGTATAGTATGTCGTCCAAAATGAGACAACAAAGTCATAGTATAGTATGTCGTCCAAAATGAGACAAAAAAGTCATAGTATAGTATGTCGTCCAAAATGAGACAACAAAGTCATAGTATAGTATGTCGTCCAAAATGAGACAAAAAAGTCATAGTATAGTATGTCGTCCAAAATGAGACAAAAAAGTCATAGTATAGTATGTCGTCCAAAATGAGACAAAAATCTTGTAAAAACAGAACCACTTTTTTTTTTCATAAAAACTGACCTGAAAGTCAGTGATTCAACAAGAAGAGGAAAAGTGCAGTGAGGATTTAAATAATGTATACACACACACACACACACACACACACAGACACACACGTACACACACACACACACACCGACAGCTTCTGATCAAATAATCTTCTTACGTTCTGCAGATTTCAGAGGTTGCAAATGTGTATATTAAAGGAAAACACATTTACAGAAATAATCCCTTCATTTCTCATGTGTGCAGCAGCTCAAAGATTAGTCACTCCTTTCCTCATGGAGACCAAAACCTGGTCCCAATGAGGCAGAGTCACATTTCTGAAGGAACCGGTTAGCATTGAAGGGGACATATTATGCAAAATCAACTTTTTAACCATTTCAATACTTATATGTGGGACTCTGGAGGCCCTACCAGTCGCCAAAGTGTGGAAAAAGAATACTCAGTCATGTTTTCGTGGTCCCCCTTAGTGTAAGTATAGGCGATAAAACACTCGATGTTGAATTCCCTGCGCTTATGACGGCAGCATGCGCATTTCACCACGAATGTTACCACCCACCAGTAAGTTTACTTTGAGAGCTCCACCTTAGCTCCACCTTAGCTCCACCTTAGCTCCACCTTAGCTCCACCTTAGCTCCACCTTAGCTCCACCTTAGCTCCACCTTGTCCCTATAAAATGCGAGAGTGCAGGCGAGCGGTATTATGTCAACGCTGCTGTTGGCTGCAGACTGCGGCCAGCGGTCGCCATTTTTACTCAGCGACCGTATTTCACCGACGTACAAACACACACATTGTTAAGAAAAGGTCACATAGAGCTCATAACTAACCATTCTGACACGTCCAAATTAAAAATATTTGTTCAGTACGTCCTCCATGACCGGAGCACAGACTCAGTCTGATACAGTCACATGCAGCAGCTGGCGATCAGCGGTGCTGTTCCTAAGTGTTTTAAACTGATTTATAGTTCGGCACTGTTCGGCTCGATCCTTATGTAGGACGTCTCTTCCTGTGACGGCACTCTCGCTGTTTTCTGCGCACGCTGCCATGTTGATATTGTCAGAGAACTAGTGGAGGGAGGGGGAGACGAATAGAGCTGTAAAGCGCTGTAAAGAGGACAAATCAGAAACCCCCTGGAAGAAGTGGGTGTGTGTTTGCCTGTGTCTCATTTGCATATAAAGGGACCAGGCACAAAACCGAGCATTCTGAAAGGGGCGGGTTTAGCAGGGTTATTGAACTGCTATGGTGCTTCATCCTTATGGTATTTTGACCAAAGCATGTCACTGACATGTTCATTAGGACACCAGGGAACTATTTTAACTTGGGGAAATAGGGTATAATATGTCCCCTTTAAGTCATTAACTAGTGATGGGACTCCTTAAATCCTTTGGTCCACTGCTGCCACCTGCTGCTCACAAAGTGAACTACAAACAGATCTGTTTTTCCACTGAAGCTCCTGCGAGCGACCAAGGTGACGAAAAATCTGACAAAGTTCACAGTTTAGTTTTTCAGGATGTGTTTTTACGAGATTTTTTAAATAGAAACTTTAAATACACTTATGTACTTTAAAGAAAGTTTTAGAGAAGCAAATGTGTCTTGTTTGTTTATTTTAATCCACTTATACTTTAGTTTGGAGGTTCAGGTAAGATATTAAACAATAGAAAAATAAAATAATCCAGAACATTTTACTTTAAGTATCTGTTAAATTCATTAAACCAGTGCAAAAACTAATTTTCTATTAATTTTTTTTTTGTCATTTATTCAAGATTACAGAGCCAGAAATCATTTTTTTCAGTGGAAATGATCTTGTTTTGTTTGAAGTAAACGTTAATAAACTACCGCCCCCTGCTGTCTACTTTCACCTAAATGAGAAGAAAAATAAAGGAGTCTCAGAAAACAACCAGTGACAAACAATTCTTTTATTTACAAACTGTAAACTTTCCAAAAGTGGAAAATAACTCTTTTTACAAGGATAGAAAAATAGATCCATCACTGTTTATGTTCAAACACAAACCTCTACGATTTAAAATATGTCTTCATGAGCAGCCGTTTAAAAATTAATAATAATTTAATCATTTTGTCCCTCTGTTGATTCATGTCATGACAAAAACAGCAACTCCATAAATATGTAAGAAATCTGAAGATTAGGTCAAATTATGGGTATTTGCTGCTGTAAAGTTTGTGCTGTGGGCGCCCCCTGCTGCTGACAATCAGTATAAGAAAGTTTCACTCTCGCTGAAAACATGGCTGCCAGCAGAGCTCACTCTCCCACACCAAAGCCCACAGAGAAAATCACTGATTTTAACATCACAGCACATCACACACACAGGAGCTATTGATCCACTGCTGCCTCCATCACTAAGTTCTAATGTCTTATTTTGTCAAATTCATTTGGATTTACGTCAGTGACACAAAGTGACCACACGAGGCAGCAGTAGAGCAGCAGCTCCTTTGTCTCCGTCCGCTACAATCACTGTTTTTCTCTCTGGGCTTTGGTGTGGGAGAGTGAGCGGTTTACAAACTTAGAGCAGGTGTTGACTTTATGAGCCGAGTCATATATTAAGCTCAGCTGGTAGCCATGACAACTGCGGTTATGAATCTAAAAATCTAAAAAGGGTTTTGAGGTTTGAACATTTCTACTGCAGAAATATTCAAACATTCTCTGAATTAAAGTCTCTGATTTAACTTCATTGTGGTTTTTACTGAATTCTTCCTGAACGTCACACGATTGTTCCCTGAAAGAGACGAACTCGACTAATCAAAAACTGACTTTACTCCAACGTCTTTAGCTCTGATTTCGTCGTCTTCGTCTTCGTCTTCGTCGTGGTCCAGATCAGCTGACGTCGGCCGCGTTCAGAGACGCAGGCGGAAGCGTGCGAGGAGCGGGAGGTGGTCGGACGAGTGGCGGCGGTTAGGCAAACCGTTGACTTCCTCCAGGTCAGACTGACCGACCAGCGACAGCCGGCCCAGCAGCTGCAGGCCGCGGTCGCCGGGAGACGACGTGGGAGGAGCCAAGAAGTCTTCTTTTTTTTGGGAAAGATTGCGAGGGACGAAGAAACGAGAGAGAGGAGGAAGAAATGTGACAGACGTGAGAAACAAAAGTAAAACAAGACGAGAGAGAAAATAATATGTGTGTGTGTGTGTGTGGCTGCATTTAAAGGCTGTTTCCGACAAGTTTAAGGCTCCTTTACTTAGGTCCTTCCTTCATTCCTTCCTTCCCTTCACGTACAAAAATATAAAAAATAGACCCCGACATGAGTCGTTTAAAGCGGTTACTTAAAAACAAAAAACTGTGTCGTGTTGTGTAGCGTCACTGATGTATACCATGTGACAGGGCTGTTGCTAGGCAACAAGCCGGCGACATAATTAAGAGAGAAATTTCTCCAAATTCTTACTTTAATCTAAGAATTCTCTTTAATCTAAGAACTCTCAGACCTGCAACTTCAATCCAAGAATTCTCAGAATTCCTATTTCAATCTAAGAACTCCGACTTCAATCTAAGAATTCTCAGAAGTCCGAATTTAATCTAAGAATTCACAGAATTCCGAATTTAAAGGGGACATATTATGCAAAATCAGCTTTCTAATAATTTTAATACCTGGAGGCCCTACCAGTCGCCAAAGTGTGGAAAAAGAATACTCAGTCATGTTTTCGTGGTCCCCCTTAGTGTAAGAATAGGCGATAAAACACTCGATGTTGAATTCCCTGCGCTTATGACGGCAGCATGCGCATTTCACTGCGAATGTTACCACCCACCAGTAAGTTTACCTCGATAGCTCCACCTTAGCCCCACCTTAGCTCCACCTTAGCTCCACCTTAGCTCCATCTTAGCTCCACCTTGTCCCTATAAAATGCGAGAGTGCAGACGAGCGGTATTATGTCAACGCTGCTGTTGGTGGCTGCACAGTGTTTTACACAAACTTCCAGCCTCAGAGGATTTTATATATGAAGCTAATGTTCCGGATAAAGTCAGCAAACGTGTGTTCGTGTGTTCGCACCACTTCACATCAGACTGCGGCCAGCGGTCGCAGTATTTAGTCAGCGACCGTTTTTCACCGATCACATGGAGCTCATAACTAACCATTCTGAAACGTCCTAATTAAAAATATTTGTTCAGTACGTCCTCCATGACCGGAGCACAGACTCAGTCTGATACAGTCACATACAGCAGCAGTTTATGCAGCGATCAGCGGTGCTGTCCCTATGTCTTTTTAACTGATTTACAGTTGGGCAGTGTTCGGCTCGATCCTTGTGTCGGACGTCTCTTCCTGTGACGGCACTCTCGATCTTTTCCGCGCACGCTGCCATGTTGATATTGTCAGAGAACTAGTGGAGGGAGGGGGGAGAGGAATGGAGTGGAGGGAACAGGAGCTGAGCGAGTGAGCGCAGTAAAAAGGACAAATCAGAAACCCCCTGGAAGAAGTGGGTGTGTGTTTGCCTGTGTCTCATTTGCATATAAAGGGACCATGCACAAAACCAAGGGTTCTGAAAGGGGCGGATTTAGCAGGGTTATTGAACTGCTATGGAGCTTCATCCTTATGGTATTTTGACCAAAGCATGTCACTGACATGTTCATTAGGACACCAGGGAACTATTTTAACTTGGAGAAATAGGGTATAATATGTCCCCTTTAATCTAAGATTTCTCTTGTAATATAAGAACTCCGACTTCAATCTTAGAATTCTTACTTTAATCCAAGAATTCCAACTTTGATTTAAAGAATTCTCTTTTATATACATTTTAAATGCGACATTTATTTATTTATTTTTGCGATGATTTATTCTCTTTAATCTAAGACAGTGCTTGTGTGTGTGTGTGTGTACCTGGAGTAAACAGGATGTAATCCACCGTCATGGCCGTGCGAGAGTGACACGTGGTAATCTCAGGTCTGCCGCCAGGCATCAGGTGATGTCGATACGACGACTGCAGCTTCAGACTGTGCTCGATCCTCTTCCTACACACACACACACACACACAGTGTCAGTCACACACTCACAGACAGGGGGCAGTGTTGAGCTTGTGAAAGGTTTTACCTGTTAAAAGCAGCAGCAGGTTTAGAAGCCACGTCTTCCACAGTCAGATTAGAGATGGCGCCCTCTACAGCTGTGACATGTGAGAACACACACACACACACACACACACACACACACACACACAGTCATCCGTCTGATTAAAGCTCAACACGTGATTTTAACCACATGGTGATTTACACGTTGTGTTTAAATTTGCTCTCAATGACTAAAAATAAAAAGAAATAAGACATTTTTTTTCTGGCAAAATTAAATAATAATCTTATTTTAAAAGTCACAGGTAAACTAAATTAAACACTTTAAGTTACTCTTTAGACTCAACTAAACTATACTTAACTTATAAAATGACCTAAACTCAAAAAACTGACCTTAAAAACTAAAAAAAATAAAAACTTAATTTCATTAGTTAACTTAAAAATTAAACGTAAGTTAAAAAAATTATCTCAACTAAACTTAGAACATAAGCTTAATTCAAAATATAAAATAAATGTAAAAAAAACATGTTTAACAAAAGGGAACTTATTAAAGAAATGAGCTAAACTGAACCTTCAAAAAGTTTCAAACTAAACTAAAATAAACTTATAAACTAAACTTAACTTCAACTTAAAAAAACTTAATTAACATCATTGAAATCTACACTAAAAACATATAAACTTGCCTTAAAACTTCATTTAAAATGATGAAAATAAAGTAAGTAAAAACTGAAGGAAACTTAAAGTTAAGACACACCGAGCGTCCCTGAAGGACAACTGGACGATGACTCAGCAGTTTCTCTCTCCTCGTACTGACACCGAGTGTTGATTCCTAAACTTTGAGACCAGATTGGACACGGGACGAGACGGTGACCTTTGGGGACGACCTCCTGACCCGAAACCTGCACAAACACACACACACAGATGTGTTTGAGATGTTTTAAAGTGTGTGTGTGTGCGTGTGTGCGTGTGTGCGTGCGTGCGTGTGCACGTCTCACCATGCCGATCTGCAGTCCTCTGTAGTCCAGGAAGCCCGTGGTCAGGAAGCAGTAGAGTGGACTCCAGGGGGTGGAGTTAAAATCCCCGCAGAGCAGAACAGGGTCGGTGGATCCGTCCGGGCGGCGGGACAGACGGCCGACCTCGGCCAACAGGACGGCGAGCTGCGCCAGCTTGACGTCGCCGCGGCGGGGGTTGTAGAGGAGGTGTGTGTTGGCGACGCAGATGGAGGCGGTGGATGGGGCGGCGCCGTTGGGTCGCAGCAGCAGCACCAAGCCCACGTTGTCGCGGTCGAGGAGGGCGTCGCCGCAGCGGAAGAACTCGACAGGGTTGGCGGAGACGAGGGAGAGGCGGGACGACTTGAAGACGACGGCACAGCCGTCAGGTTTACTTCCTGTCCGCTTCTTATACTCACACTGGTAACCTGGCAACCAGAGGCGCGGTTTGTAAACACATAGGAATGTTTGGTGTACGACCAGACACGTCAAATAAAAGTCTGTCATGTCAAAATAAAAGCACATTCTACACTTTAATTCATTTTTACTGACCTGCTCAATTTTAACCACTTAACCACCTGATCAAATCTGCATCAAATATAGTCTACGATATTTTTAAGAACGTGTTTCACGTCTTTATCTCACTGTGAGACAGACTTTTCCAACAGGAAACTGAAGCTTGTAAACCACTCACTTTCCCACACCAAAGCCCATAGAGAAAACCAGTGATTTTAACATCACACACACACACACAGGAGTTGTTGATCCACTGCTGCCTCCATCACTAAGTTCTAATGACTTATTTTATGAATTTTGTGTTTGAAATCCTTCACTCAGATTGACCTCAGTGACACAAAGTGACCACACGAGGCAGCAGAGGACCAGCAGCTCCTGTGTCCCCGCGAGCTAAAATCACTGATTTTCTCTGTGGGCTTTGGTGTGGGAGAGTGAGTGGTTTACAAGCTTCAGTTTCCTGTTGGAAAAGTCTGTCTCACAGTGAGATAAAGACGTGAACATGTTCCTGACGTATCGTAGAATTAAGTTAAGGTAGATTTGAAGTTTTTCCTGTGTCAATAAAACAAACACACACACACATACACACACTGTACCAAGTGTCTGCAGAGCAGGTTTGATCTGGTTTTCATAGTGTCCCTCCTGGACTTCTTGAAGACACAAGATCTAATGGAAAAAAAAAGGGTGAAAGAAAATGAGAATTTTGATTCAGTCTTCTGAGGTTTTACATGAACTATTATGTTGCAGTTTTGAAGGCGTGCACTCACGTCGGCGTCGTGCTGCTGGATCTCGCTCAGCAGGTTGGGCAGCCTGTGCTCCCAGGGCAGGACGGCCGGGTCACAGTGTCTGTACAGGTAAGCATTGTCCTGCAGCAGATCCTGGGACAGAATGTTGTACGACATCACCGAGAAGTCAAAGGCTGTGCTGCCATCTGCTGGCTGACGGCGGGTACTGCAGGAGGGCGGGGCCTCCCAGTGTCTCTGAAGAGCTGAGGAGACAGAGAGTGATTATTGTCCTAAAACAATTACATTAATTATCAATTTAATCTGTGGATTATTTTCCAGATTAATCCATTTGTGGTCCATGAAATCTTCAAATGTCTTAATAATACTATAACACTATAGAAAAGTCTGTCTAACAGTGAGATAGAGACGTGAACATATTCTTTAGAAATCATAGACTTAAACTAATGTAGACTGTTTTTCACACTGCCACACAAACCTCAGTTAAAAGAGAGGACTTACTTGTCGTGTAGGTTCCAGGTGGAGGAGGTTCTCTGTTTGCTCCGGCCTCCTGCCACAGGTTTGGGTGGTGAGTGACGCTGCATGGCTGAGGGTGAAGCTTCATCCGTGGACTGTGACCACTGCTTCTGTTTCTCTGCGGTTCCTGTGGAGCTGTCGTTTTCCTGTCACACTGTCCCTGCTCCTCTTTGAACCAGGCGTTAGGTCTTGGTTTGTGAGTGGGACCTTTATCTGACTCCGGTCTAGATTTTGGGATTTGAGTCGTAGCCTGAGAGTCTGTATGTCCGTCTTGTTGACGTTTGCTCCTCCACTGACCATCGTGACTGCTGCCGTCTTTCCTCTGTCTGTCTTTACTCTCACTTTTAGTCCTTTCAACATCTTTCTCTCTGCTGTTTTCCCACCTGACGCCATCACTCCTCCCTCTGCCCCGCGCTCCGTCTCTAAAGTGAAGGTTATGTCGTGGGCTAATGTCCACGCTGGGATCCGAGCGACGATGCTCCGTCCACGAGGTTCCACCCTTGACTTTTCCTCCCCTCTTCTCCTCCTCATTCTTCCTCCGTTTGTGCGGAGGCTCTCGATCTCTGTCGTGCCGCTCCATGAGGAGGCCGGGAGACGTATAGAGCGAACGCCAGCTCCTGCCAAAGTTACCACGGCTGATGTTACTTGAGTGTAATGCCCTGCCACTGAAGTAGGGGTGTGGTGGCGGTGGCCGGGACCGCCATGGATGGGGAGTGGGGGTGAATCGCGGGAGAAAGGGGAAGGAGGAGGAAGCGGATGAGGTACTGCTGCTTCTGAAGCCGGCCCTGATGAGAGAGGGACAGACACGGAGGAGGAAGGAGGAGCCGGAGGAGTTCAGCCAGTGACGAAACATGGAGGGGCTGACGGAGGAGGAGGAGGAAAATTAGGAAAATGTCAAAATGTAAAGATCAGGCAACAATGGCTCATATTCTAATTAGATTCATTTATTTCCTTTTACATTTGTTATACTTTCCTGGTATTTTATGACATTTTAAAACATCCTACTGGTTTTCAGGTGTCTATATTTTCACCTCACGTATATTTTCTGGGTGTAGTTTTCATACACGTCTGTTAAAGGCGAACACTAAGGGAGTTTTTGTCAATTATGGTTGATAACGGATGCTGATATATAACTGCAGAGGTTGCTTTGTCTCTTCTGTTGTGAAATTAACACAATATTATTCATACTCATGTCACAGCAGAGGCAGTTTTACCTTTTTTTTATTGTGAAAAGTAAATAAACATCAACAGCATCTGTCTCTCCAATCTACATTTTGTGTGTATATACAGTGGTTTTGATTTAAAAACAAATAATGTGCGAGCTAAAATAAAGTTTTGGTGCCTTAACTTTAACATTTTTCACACTTATGTTTATGGTTTTGAGGCTAAAATCGACTCAGGTAGTGAGTGAGTGACCTATAAAGATACTAAAACAAACAAGTGAAATGCAAAATGTCTTTTACAAATCCTCCTTTAAATCATTTTTAATCTATACAAATGTTTTCTCTAAAAGATATCCGTCTCAACTGAGGATTAATAGTTTTTAACGACAATTTCTAAATCAAACCTATCAAAATAACAAACTAATGGCGGACGACGAGCTTCTTCTGCGTCTGTGGTCACAAATGTCACTAAATATTAACTTTATTTCAATATTCCGACCACTTAGCTCAAATGTACTCACTTCCCTCTGATGTTGGGAGAAATGTCGCTTATGTTCCGGTTCGGAAACATCGCAAAAAACCGCAAAAAGCGAACATTGTGCGTGTTTTATTTTCGGCTTATTTTCAAGCAGCAGATCCCGCGTCCTTTGTATATGACGTCACCACTCAGCGACACAAAGAGAGAGAGCTGTGCTGCCTTCATGTACCTCGGTTAATCTCGATTCCCAACAACGAAAAAGTGAACAGAGTCATTCACAGTGTAACTGTACGCTGATAAAATATATTGAAACATACTGTTGACATTAGGTGTGTAATAACAGTTGGGCTTTACGTATTGGTATTTGATTAAAATACACATTACTATGATAATGACCGTTTCAAGTGGACGTTGAGAGAAAAAACATCGATGACGCAATCCAAACGTCACCGGGAACATTCTTTTCTGCTAGCAATCAGCTAACACGAATTAAATACTAATTATACGTAATTTTCATCGTGAAATAAAAAGCGCAATTCATGGACTTCAATGCACAATTTCACCAATTCCGACATTTCCCGATGACAGGGGAGCGCTCACGTTCTTCCTAACAGTATAGCTGGGATTTGTAGTTTTTTACGACAATTAGGCATCGACACGAATCACAGAACACACTACAGCCAGCTTGGTGCGGCGGAAGTAATGTCCCGAGTGGAAACATCGAGCACAACTATTGTTTTTTTCGTTTCACTCGAGTGTTTTCTGATTTGTCACGATTTCTCTCGTCTTCACCGGCGTGAGTCGTTGCAGTAAAATGGCGAAATTGGATCCAAATGAGACTAAATATGATTTTTGACTACCAGCCTCCGTTTTTTAATGTTTTATTTTTAGAGAAGATAGTAAAATGGCGAAATGAAAAAGGTCATTGTACTTACGTAAACGCGAGTCTCCCCGTTTGAAAAATAAACGGTGTCGTTAAAAATGTCTTGATGAGATTTTTTTTTAAATGTCAGCTTGAACCGACGACATTTTGTGTTATTGCGGGCGCTGAAATGAGAAAAGGAACGTGAAATAAGTCGTGTTGTTCTAGAGAGAGAGAGAATGATGTGAGTGAAGTCGATGTTCTGTTCTCTCTCTCCCTCTCTCTCTCTCTCGCTCTCTCTGTGCGTTTGTGTGTGTGTATACACTCAACAAAAACACACACATTCCTGACGTTTAATTACTCTAAGACGCTTCTGTAAACACTAAATAACACACATTTAAAGAAATGATGTACTAATCAGCTACTGTTATTGATTTTTTCCCAGAAAGGTAATTCATGTGTACACAAATCATGTTTTTTAACCTTTGACCTTAAACAAGTGTCAGATTTCTGAGTAACACAGACTCATACTGTGTTAAAGCTACAGTAAGTAAGACTTTAGACGTATTGTTGGTCAATAATTTACATTAAAAAAAAGGTCAATCACGTGATTTGAGAGGATTTTGTCCCTTCACTTCACTGGGACACTTTGGCCAATCACAGAGAGCGAGAGGGCGCCCCCCCACTGGTTATACAGAGAATACTGTATCAGTCCTGTGGAGCAACAGCCTCTATAAATGCACTGATTGATTAATAATAAATGACTAAATTGTTTTAATCATTTTTTCACACTCTAATAATCAGTTTGATTGAATTTTTTAAATAAAAACACATTCTGTCGTCAGTTTTTTTTTGCTTCTATGTGACATTAAACTGAATATTTTAAAACAAACAAAACAATCTGACTTTTTTTAACCGTTTTCTAACATTAAATGGACTAACAACAAATCACGAGACAGATTCATCGAAATTGTCAGTTGCAGTTTTAAGTGTGACGTCAATAAATTCACTAGAAAAGGAAAAACAAACCTTTATTCAGGAGTAAACAGGATATTAAAGATGTCAAGTGCACCTGGAGAGGATGTGGAGAGAAGCTTGTTCCAAAAACGATGAATGAAATCGTCAAATAAACGACAAACATTTTCTCATTAAACTGTGTTCAAACCAGAGATCTCAAACTTAAACGACCTGGGGACCCAATGAGCATCTAGTCTGGTCAAAAGGGGGCGGGTCCAGAGAAGTGAGGTTAAAATTATAACACAATATCCCATCTTTACGATGATATTTTGCAGAATTTCAAAGTAAAGGTGTTAAAAGAAACAAACTAAAGATGTAAAATGAATCAAAACAGACAAATTATTCACTAATTAAACACTAAAGAACCACATATAATTGTTGAATGTATTATTAGGGGGCCACATGTGGGCCATGGGCCGCGGGTTTGAGACCACGGGTTTAAACTCTGTTTGTGTTCAAACTCTGCTGGAATTCTGAAATCAAAAACGGGCAGAAGAACGTGTGGGGTCAGAGGTCACATGCTCTCAAACAGCTGCAGGCTTGTCTTTCAGCGCAGCGACATTGTGGGTTATGATCAGTCATGTGACCCACAGAGGGTCAGAGAGTGCTGTGTTTATGTTTATTTTTGTCACGTACGACGCTGCTTCCTTCTGTTTTCACACGTTTTCCTCTCATTCTCATCTAAAGTCTAATGAATGTGTGTGTGTGTGTGTAGTTCATGTTATTTATTATTTTTAAAAAATCTGTGTATCTACTGCCCTCTGTGGTCAAACACCAGCTACTACATTCAGATTTTCTTATTGGCTATTGTGGTTCCACCTTCTTGTCCAATAGCAGCAAGGCTCGTTGTGCCAGACTCCTCCCCCTTTTTTTATAAACTCCAGTCTACAGTTGCAAATAGGTGTCACTACCAGACCACGCCCCTTGCACTGCCCCCTCCTCTCCCTCACTCAGCTCCCCGCCCACAATTTCTTTTTTTTCATAAACACATCGTTTCAGGAAATGTCTTCAATCCCTACATGGGATTAGGTGGGATTATGACATCATCGTTTTTATTAAGTAGTGCATTTATTTAAAAAGACCTTTAAGTTCCTTAAAGTTAGCGTGGAATCATTTTTGCTGACATGTTGCGGGGGAAGAAGCTGCTGCAGAACAATAAAATGTGAACGTCATAGTCTGCAAATCTCTGAGCAGATTAACCAGATTATTCTAAATAATGAGAAACGACGACTCCTCCTTTGTCTGATATTTAATCTCTTTTTTTGGTACAAAGCAGCTGAGCAGCCTGTAATAAATCATCAAACTATCTCAGCACTGCAGGATTAATTCTTTTATTCTTCTTATTAAAGTGATCGCTCATCTGTGGCTGCAGCAAGGACGCTAATAAAAGACTCACAATATATAATATACTTCAGATTATTTTATCTCACTGTTAGACAGACTTTTCCAACAGCAAACAGAAGTTTGTAAACCACTCACTCTCCCACACCAAAGCCCATGGAGAAAACCAGTGATTTTAACATCACACACACAGGAGTTGTTGATCCACTGCTGCCTCCATCACTGAGTTCAAATGTCTTATTTTGCCAATTCAGCATAAGAAATTCTGTGTTTGGATTTACCTCAGTGACACAAAGTGACCACACGAGGCAGCAGTAGACCAGCAGCTCCTGTGTCCTGTGAGCTAAAATCACTGATTTTCTCTATGGGCTTTGGTGTGGGAGAGTGAGTGGTTTACAAAGTTGCACTGAGAGTTAAATAAAGACTGGAAACATGTTCTTAAGATGTCATAGACTTAAACTGACGTCGATTTTATTAGCTAAGTCTTTTGATTATTAGTTGAAATCGGTTTTTTTGAGAGTGTGTAAAAACTATCCCTTTAAGATTTAAGTTAATTTAAGTTTACCATGAAGCTGCACTGTGGCAAATTCAGGACCCGCTATTTGTGCTTCACTTTCAAATAAAGTGTGTGTGTGTGTGTGTGTGTGTGTGTGTGGGTGGGGGGGGGGGGGGGGGGGGCTGTTGTGCTTGGTTTTAATTCTCAAACAGCGTCAACAGCAGACACTTTGAATGCAAAACACGCCATGACACATTCTCTCATTTACATTTTGGAGCCAGTATTTCTCTCTGACTCCACTCTTTGACAGTTTCATGTTTTTTTTAAGGTGCACTTGTTTGGACCAAACCCAGAGACTTTTTTTTGTCCGGACGCGTGCGTTTCTTCCTTTTCCCAGACCTTCAGAAGAACTCTCCTGGACGCAGCGCCGTGACAGGACGTGCTCACGCACCGCCGCTCTGTCTCTGCACCCGGCACTTTGGAGGCCGGTGTCGGGGTGAAAGGTCAAAAAGGCGAAGGGGCGGGCGGACGTGGGGTCAGGAGAAGGGCACCTCCCATCTCTGTGTGTACGCGCTCAGTTCACACGGACTGATCACCAGCATCCGCGACGAGTCCATGCCGTCCAGCGCCATCTCTGAGTCCAGACAGAAGCGAGACACCAGGTGCTCCAGGTGAGTCCCCGACTTCTGCCACCGCTGTGCGACAAAAAACACGACAATAATGAGTTTAAAAGCTTCCCTCAGAATCCCTCACACTCACACACGTCCAACAACAGTCAGGGAATCGAACTGCGGCGGACGCCAGACGGAGCCGCAGCTGCACCTTTATCCTGTGCTCGTTAAGTGTATTGATTAATGAGGTAATTACACATTTAACAACAGACTGAATGATCTGACAGCCCAAGGTGTGATTGCCACTGATGGCCACTAGATGGAGGCATGGTCATGAAGTATGTGTGTGTGTCTTCTGTGAGGACAGGTCACCCGTTTGACTTTTAGTTCAGGTTTTGTGTCAACGTTTTTGATCACAACAATCAGATTTTAGCCACTTAAAAAAAAGGCTCATCTAATATAAATCAATGCCAGCTCAAGTCTACAGTGTCTTAACTTTGTGTCACTTTGTAAAAACCCACTCACTCTCACACACCAAACCCCATGGAGAAAATCAGCGTTCATTAATAAAAAATCATCATTTTCATGTAACACGAGAGTAGTTGATCCACTGCTGCCTCCATCACTAAGTTCAAATGTCTTATTTTACCACTTCGGCTTTTGAAATCCTTTGTTTGGATTAACCTCAGTGGCACAAAGTGACCACACGAGGCAGCAGTAGACCAGCAGCTCCTGTGTCCCCGCGAGTTTAAATCACTTATTTTCTCTATGGGGTTTGGTGTGGGAGAGTGAGTGGATTAGGAAACGTCTGTCACTTTATGCTGTTGTTGAATTTCTAATAGGAACATTTTGTTTTTCCACTCACTCTCCCACACCAAAGCCCATAGAGAAAACCATTGATTTTAACATCACACACACAGGAGTTGTCGTTCCACTTCTGCCTCCATCACTAAGTTCAAATGGGTCACTTTGTCACTTCAGCATTTGAAAACCTTAATTCAGATAAAAATCAGTGACACAAAATGACCACAAGAGGGAGAAGTAGACCAGCAGCTCCTGTGTCCCTCGAGCTTAAATCAGTAGTTTTCTCTATGGGGTTTGGTGTGGGAGAGTGAGTGGATTAGAAAACGTCTGGAGATAATGAGGCAAACACACAGGAAGTCACAGACTTGAGGTGATGTAGATTTTTAATTAGGTGAGCCTTTTGTTAAGTGGCTAAAATCCGAGTTGAGATCACAGCCAGGGGGCGAGGTGAGGGAGACGTGAGTGTGTGTGTGTGTCGTCACTGGAGACTGAGTGTGTGCGTGAGCTGCAGAGAGAGTGTGTGTGTGTGTGTGTATGATTCATCGCTGGGAAACAAAGTGTCAGATATGATCAGACATGAAGAGAGGCTTTTATCAAAGCTGTGAGTCTGAAGCCGGCGTCACACGAGAGACAGAGAGAGCGAGAGAGGAAAGATGATCTTTGAGTGTGTGTGTGTGTGTGTGTGTGTGTGTGTAATATTTGTGTACACATATCTGTTGAGTACTCGTGTTTGTAATTAAAGCGCTCCTCGTGTTTTTGTCTCCGTGACGGCCATTTTGTGTTTGCCGACGCCTCCGAAGCGTGTCTCTGTCATGTGTGCTGATCCTGATCTCTGAAGACCCCCTAACACACACACACACAGAGGCAGCAGAGAGGTGCATTGTGGGTCCACATTGTGGAGATGACACACTCCTTGCGGCGCATGCCGGAGATTTTTAATTGAAAAAAGACTAAAAAAAACATGGAGGGATAATTAAAAGTAAATGAATTAGCGTCGGCCGGGTTCACACCTGTCTTTACATTTACATGACATTAGCATACATTAAAGTTCACAGGGACGAGATTTTAAAACAAACTTAACTCCAGTGAAACTTCAGGAGACGAGGACACAGAAACTCGGTGTTCATGATTTTTCCACCTCTGCTTTATTTCAATGTCCTTCCTTCCTTCCTAAATGTCTCCCTAACTAAAATTACGAGGACACAAGGAAGGAAGGAAGAAAGAAAGAAAGAAAGATAAGGATGTAAAGGAGGTAGGGAGGATGGAAGGAAGGAAGGAAGGACAGCCATGTCAAAGGAAGAAATGAAGGAAAGAGGAGTGGAATGAATTCAGACTCACTCACACACACAGTAATATAGGTAGGAAAGAAGGAAGGAAGGAAAGAAGGAAGGAAAAGCAGTAGAGGAAACAAAGAAAGGAAAAAAGAGAGGGAAGGAAGGAACACACACACTAAGTGAACAGTTGGTTAGATGTAATGAGCAAATCTCTCTCCTCCCCCTTTTTCTCCTCTTTTGTCTCTCATTTCACTTCTCCACCTGTGTCTCTCCCTTTCTCTCTCTCTCTCCCTCTCTCATGTGATTTATTGGTTGTCACGTTCGTCTCTGCTGCAGGGGATTCTGGGACGTCGTCAAGGTGCCCAATGGTCAGGTACTGACAAGTGTGTGTGTGTGTGACTGTGTTGTGTGTGTGTGACTGTGTTGTGTGTGTTTGACGGTGTTGTGTGTGTCTGACCTGTTTGCCGTCGGCCATGTTGCAGGGCAGCATCAGCACCTGTGATGCAGGGAAGGTTGTGGACAGAGAGAGACAGTGCTGCTGCTGACGGATCTGCTGCCCGTGAGTGTAAACCCACTCCTGTGCACGCACACAAACACACACACACACACAAACACAGAGTTACAAACTGTAAGGAGGTCAAAGTTTAAACAAACACTGACTGATTTATTAATGATTAATGATCATGAAGAACGTGTGAGGAAAGAAAACCACAGCTGAGGAAACACACACATACACTGGTCTTTATATCTCAGTGAGGACACCTCATAACCTCTTACCTCTTACCTTAACCGTAACCATCACAACTAAGTGCCTTACCCTAACCCTTAACTATAACTACTGCTAACCTTAACCTAACCATAACGCTACCCTGGTACAGTTAATGTGTTCTCTAGCCCCTGACACTTACCCTAACCATCACAACTAAAGTGCCTAACCCTAAGCTAAACCCAAATTCTAACCCTTAAACCAAGTCTTACTTAACCCCCCCAAAACCCTTAACCTTTAAAAATGTGAGGAACAGCAGAAATGTCCTCCCTCCATGTGGTTTATACTTTTTTGGGGCTCACAAAGCACAAATACAAGAACACACACACAGAATGTGTATCTAGGTCAGTGTTATTATGGTAGCAGGCAGTGTGTGTGTGTGTGCGCTCTTGTCTTTATATGCTTGTGAAAGATTTGTTTTTTGTACATTTCTAGCTACAGTGGAAGTGGTGGTCCTCACAAAGACTGCTGAAAACGTGGTCCCCACAAGGTGATAAATACATGTATGTGTGTGTGTGTGTGTGTGTGTGTGTGTGTGAGAGAGAGAGCAGGAATATTCAGCATCTCTTTTTAAATAACGTTTACATTAGTGTCAGCAAACTCGTAAAGTCTCTTATACACAACGCGCACGACTGATTAACTGTGAGACTAATGAAACAAAAGTGTTATTGCCGCTAAACGTAGCGTAGAATGTTTTTCATGATTGACACGAGTGGCGGCCATCTTGGCGGTGAGGTGGCTCCAACCCCTGACATAGGCTGGGGTTGACGTGCCACGCACGTCGGTGAGGAAATCCGACTTAAGGGAGCATTCAAATGAGGCACTCGGAAATTTCCGACTTCCAACTTCACAACTGGAACGCACCGTAGCGTGACAGACATGTATGCTAATATGCTAACTCTGCCCCTGCCAACATGGTGGCGTCTCCAGGCCTTTAGATAGTATCGATAAACTTGTGAAGTCTCTTATGAAAACTAAAATAATAATGTCAGTCGTGTGCTTCAGAGAGGGATATGACATTCATTTTTATACTTCGTATAAATCTGCTAATTGAGGAAATGAAGCGGCGGTGTCTGGACACAGAGGCGGCGGTGGTGGTGTTGGGTCGTCCTCAGGTTTATCGCAAGTGTCTCACCACTGTGGAGGTTTCACTTCACTGTATGATTGATTTATTGAGCTGAGACTGCAAGAGCGTGACACGGGAGGTTAATTGGTGCTGTAGCGTAATATATCTCGTCTGAGCCGGAGTCGGAGCAGACTTTCAGCGACGACGTGACCCAGGATCTCACGCCACGTCACGGCGGGGTTAGATTTCGGTTAAAAGGACAGAAAAAACAACAACTTGAAAGTCATGGATTTGACGGCAGGTTTGAGCTCAGCTCAGCAGGAGTTTATTCCTCGATGCGTTAAAAAAAGAACGACGTGGACACAGAGCAGCGAGTCGTGTTCCGCCTCAGCTCCGGCAGCACGAACAGTTTACGTGTGATCACAACCGTGTTTCTCGCAGTTTCACGCCCGTCACTCTCTCCGCCATCGCGCATGTGTGTGCGTGTGTGTGTGTTTCCGCTCTGTTACACGCGGCTGTCGCCGTGAAGCGTCCCATTAATGCGACAGTGGAGCACATTTGAATGCGGATGATTGACACAACAATAACGCCGGTCGACTTTCTGCTGCTGTGGCTTCACAAATTGGAACTCACTCTGCTCCTGTAATTGATTTCTCCCGCTGTAAAAATGGCAGCTTTTAGCAAAAGAAAAAATAAGCTTCATGTCAATGAAGCTGTGTTTGTTACTGAAAGTGCACTTCCTGTTGCCAGTAGGTGGTGCTGCAAGTGACCCAGAAGTGTCTTTTTTGACAGTAAGATATACAAACAGCCAATATAGAATGAACAAATACTATAGTGACTGTAGTAGTGAGTAGTAAAAAGACGAAGTCAGTGGCTCTTATTTTGAAAGACAGGTTGAAAGGAAGTGATGTCGGGTCAGCTGGTCACTGGTTTGTGTCTCTTTACCAGGCCAACACCGTATCATCGGTCGACTTCTGGGTGGGCGGAGCTATTGTACATTAGACATTTGTTTGGAATCATAAGAGCAACAAGTTTACCAAGTTCAACAACTATGTACAACTTGGCCACTTTCTCTGACGTCAAAAATTCCCCCAAAAAATCCTCAAGAAACTTTGGAGTAAGCCCGACAAACTCACCAAAATTCATCTCGATCTGACGACTTTTGTCTGACAATGACCTGACTGCTGGGGGCGCTATAGAGCCCTGGGGTTTTTATTACGGTTTTATTAACCCCCTCAAAAATCAAAACATCATTTAACTGTGAGTGTTTCTGTCGATGATTTAATCTGGTGACAGTAACTGTACTGAAAAATTAAAGCTTGTCTTTTATTTATTTATTCCGATAACTTAAAGGTGACATAGACCGGAAGCTCCAATTAACGCTGCGTTTGTGTGTGTATCTGCGTCATTACCTCGTTTATGAAACCCTAAAGTTTCAGAACAAACAGTTCAGCCACTGCTGAGAAAATAGTGTTGTATTGTTTTCCTGGGCTCTGCGAAGCGGATCGGCACTTCCGTAGTTTGATGTCGTCATCAGAAATCCTCACCACCGTAGCGCCTCCCGGTGCGGGCACTAGTCCGGGCACATCCGGTTGCGTACATTCAACCGCAGAAGAAGAAGAAGAACTAGTCTCGTTGTAGCTGCTGAGATGCAGAGCATCCACCGTGCCAGAGAGGGAGCTGTGTATCTGAGAGCTGGCCTATCTATTACGTCACTTCCAGGTACCTGGCCAATCACAGGACAGTAGGAAAGCTCTCGTTGGCTGGCCAATCACAGCAACTGTTTGGTCTGAAACAGCGCGGCTGACGAGAGCGTCAGTGAGGAGATATTTTGATCGGCTCGTTTGCAGCGATTAGGAGGTTTTTAATCATGAAAACAAGTTAATATATGTAAGTAGACCTCCATAACTAACATATATGTGTGATACAAGCATTCTATGTCGCCTTTAATGAAATTCAGAAAAACGAAGGGAACGATGTGTTTCCTTGTTGTTTCAGAGGAGAAGGAGACTTCACAGCAGACCTTCAGAACACGGACACAGGGGGATTAGGAATCCTCCTCCGTCAGGGTTCCTTCTCTTGCCTCCGGTGTTTGATAACCCGAGAGTTTCTCGCTTGCACGCGTCCCGGTGAGTATGGAGGGATTTGAACCGGCGACCTTCCAGACACCAGTCGGCTTTCTCCGCCCTGAAGGCTTTTCGGCGGCGGCTTGTTAGAGCGGATCACAACCTCCACACTCACTCACACACGGAATAATGAAAATCCTGTGGGTATTAATTACGGCTGGGTTAAAGCTGAACACACACACACACACACACACACACACAGGGGTTTGTACTGCTATTCTTCTCAGGACTCTGCACTGAGTCTCATTCATTTGAACAGATTTATCAAAGTGTTAGCCCTAAACTTAATCTTTGAGAAATGATTCCTGCCTCATTAGGACCAGGTTTTGGTCTCCATGGGGACTACTGGTCCTGTCAAGGTCAGCGTTTGACAGAAAAAGGGTCCTAAAGAGGTAACACGTAAATTACCCTGTTAGCCAGTAAAATTAGCGCTAATGTATATTCATGTGACCTTTTTACTATTTCCTGTTTGACTGGAAGTTTTATTTTGAAAGGACATGGTGTGCATAAGGCTTTTCATGTAATCTAACTGTCATTTTTACCTGGTAGTTTATGCTGATCTGATCTGAGTCTTAAAAAGGTATTGTACTGTTTTGTTTTGCGTTTGTTAAATTAGCACGGGCAGAGTTAGCATGTTAGCATAGATGTCGTCACGCTGTGTGGTGCATTTCAGTTATTTCCATCTTATCACGATTTCACAACTGTTTAACAACTGTGACAACTGTGACCACTCGGAACTAATCTACCCCACCATCTAAACCAAGGAGGAGGAGCCTGACAAACATCCGTAGGTAGACTCACCTGGTTGATGGCGGGGACGCCTTCTTTTCCGATGCAGGGGGCCAGAGTGAGGACTGGCAGCTCCTGACCATCCACCCTACGAGACTCCAGACAGTTCTGCCTCTGTTTGATGACACCGGATCGAGAGTCGGAATCATCCGGAACCCTGGCAGTGGACAAACGCCAAGAGGTCTTTGGTTGATGAGTGCTAAAAACAACACTTAAAGCCCCAAACCATACAGATATATTCTATTTATTGATGTATTTACATTATTTAAAAGTTTTTAAAGGAGGGGGAAAATATCTACAGTGAAGTGTCTGCAACCTGTATTCTCTTGATTGTCCATGAGGGGGTGACGCCACTAGATTATATGTGGGTCTATGTTAAATGAATCTACTCCTCAGTTTTTGATCTTTTAAACACTCGTTTTTGATCTTTTTAAACACTCGTTTCAGGTCTTTAAACACATTCAGAGTTAAACAAACCATAAAGGAGGCAGTGTTTTAGGGCAGGGCTATGGTGTGATTGACAGTGAATCACTCAGCAAGCTCCACCCCTCATTTCTTCCTTTTTCTGGTTTAATCATGGCACTAATACGACATACGACATCACCTTTGACCTTTGACCTCATTAGCTACGTCGCGATATTGCCGTTACTTTATCGGTATTGTTAAAAAAAAGGCGTGCCGCCCCTTTAAGGAATCACCCAAACTCATCAGTTCACCAAAGTTTTCCTTTACAATCTCCTCCCTTTGATAAACTTTCTCCGTCTCGCGCCGTAAACTCGGGCTTAAGCTCCGCTGTGTTAATTCAATCTGCTATCTCGCTCTGTTTTAATAACCCGTTAAAGGTTATTCCGCGTTAGAAGGGTCAGGTCTGTCGGCCCCCCGAGAGTGAGCCTGTTAATTCCGTTCCTGGGGATTAACGCCGGCCTCCAGTGGATAAATTGGTATTTAAGTGTGTGTGTGTGTGTGTGAGGACGAAATGAGATCACTTATGTGTCTTAAAGACTATTGCTTTGTTTTTGTACTTGGCAGTAGCGTTCTTGCACAAGTGTGTGTGTGTGTGTATGTGTGTGTGTGTGTGTGTGTGCAATTAAAGGGGAAAGTTCAAGGTTGTTGTTTTTTTAAAATGCGATGAAGCCCATCGACACCAATCTAAGTCTGTGTTATTGTAAGATTATTTTTTTGCAGCTTTAGACATCATTTTTCCAACAGGAAACTGAAGTTTGTAAACAACTCACTCTCCCACACCAAACCCCATAGAGAAAATCAGTGATTTTAACGTAACAGCTCACAGGAGTTGTTGATTTACTGCTGCCTCCATCACTAAGTTCAAACATCTTATTTTGTCACTTCGACATTTGAAATCCGTTGTTCAGATTTACCTCAGTGACACAAAGTGACCACACGAGGCAGCAGTAGACCAGCAGCTCCTGGGTCCCCGCGAGCTAAAATCACTGATTTTCTCTATGGGGTTTGGTGTGGGAGAGTGAGTGAGTGCTTTTACTGACTTGCACTGCACCGCTGCCTCTGTGGACTTTCATCTTTTTTTTTATTGGATCAGATTCTGTGTGAACTGTTGGGGGAAAAGTTGAGGATATTAAAGCCGAGGCACAGAATCCCGAAAGACAAGAGACGGATCAAAAACAGCATATTATTAAAAAATGGGAGCAGCAGAGGTCGATATATATTATATTCTTACATCATGTCTTTCATTCTCTGTGAGATGAATAAAGTATCTATCTATCTATCTATCTATCTATCTATCTATTTGATAAAGCTCTCTCAGAGTCACTGTACAGCTACAGTAAATATACACTGGTTTTTATTTGCATGTTTTTACCTCATATATCCATCTATAATATATAATCATAATAATGATAATAAAAGACTTACTTGAGCTCTGGGTAAACGTTGTCTAGATACCACTGAAAAGATTTGCACTTGAGCTTCTTGCGAAGTTCCACTCGGCCTCGAACACTGATGACATAAGCACACACACACAAAGACAGTGAGACAGAGTTGACGTCCATGAGTCTGCAGAGGGAGGACGACGGACATGTGCGCTGTGTTTAAATGTCAGCGTTTACTTGAGTCACACTGATAAACACTGACATTTAGACTCATCTGTGAGTGTTAACACTCTGAACGTCTCTGTTTGTCTCGCAGTCATAAGTCACACAGTGGAGACAAATCTAGCGTCCCCGACCACAGCCGGTCAGTAACCACGCCCACCAACAGTGACGTCACTAGAGTGAACAACATGACTGAAGCTGAGGCGATGTCTTAAAGGGACGCTTCGAGAACTCAAACCACTCATTCTCCCCACACCAAACCTCATAGAGAAAAGCATCGATTTTAACATCACAGAACACAGGAGTTGTTGATCCACTGCTGCCTCCATCACTAAGTTCAAATGTCTTATTTTGTGACTTTGGCATCAGAAACTCTATGTTTGGATTTACCTGAGTGACACAAAGTGACCACACGAGGCAGCAGTAGATCAGCAGCTCCTGTGTCCCTGTGAGCTAAAATCACTGATTTTCTCTATGGGCTTTGGTGTGGGAGAGTGAGTGGTTTACAAATGTCAGTTTCCTGTTGGAAAATTCTTAATTTGATGTAAATCTTCTTTGGTTAAGTGTCTATAATCTTTCTTGTCCTCTCTGGCAGCCATGAGAGTTAAAAAAATTAAATGTGAGTGTTCATGTGTGCGTTTGATCTTACTCGCCGTAGGATTTCCCTCGAGCTGCCGGACGAGCAGAGTAGTAAAAAAGACGAAAGTCGTCCATCCACACTTCAGCTGTGCGACGCGTGTTCCTGGAACCACACACACACACACAAACACACACACATTGTATTGGAATACAAGAATATACAGGAAAACATAAATCCAGTTTTAAAAGTGCCATCATGTGGCGCTAGAGAGCCTCCACCAAGCATGAGTTATGTCCACGCACTGAAAACTTTATGTGAAGGAAACTATGTTTGTTACTGAAGACTTCCTGTTGCCAGGAGGTGGAGCAATGACTGGCTTTGCAGGTTGGCGCAGTAGTGGCTAGTGGGAACGCAAAATATGTAAATCATTGGATCGCCCTAAAACTCGGTCAGATTGCAGTTTTCACATTCCATAACAAAAGTGGGATTAAAGAGTAAGTGAAAGAAAAAAAAGAAAAAATGCAGGCGGGGCGACACATTTTTGCGCCATTTGCTCGAATTCATGCTCACTTCCTTTCACCCATTCACTCCCTTTCACCCATCCACTCCTTTTTACCCGTTCACTCCCTTGTCTCTCTCGTGCTAATTAGCCCAGTTTCTCTGGGCTGTGAACGATCACAGTGAAATGACAGAAATCCTCCATTAGACACACATGCACACACATGCACACACATGCACGCACACACACACGCACACACACACACACACACACACACACACAGACTGTGGAGCTTTAATGAAAGAGGACGATTGCAGGCGTGTAAACGTAAACAGGCCGACAATTAAAACCTTGCACATGCAGAAGGTCACGGCCTCATCACTGTATCATCATCATCATCATTATTAGTATGATTATTATTATTGTTATTATGGTTGTTTGTGGTCACAGAAGAGACTTGAGCGACGGCTGATTAAGCAGCATAAGCATCAGCATCATCAGCAGCATCAACGGCAGCAGCAGCAGCATCAGCAGCAGCAGCAGCATCGGCATCAGCATCATCGGCAGCAGCATCATCATCAGCAGCAGCAGCAGCAGCAGCAGCAGCATCAGGCCGCCGGGACACAAATGAGAGGCGTCTTCCTTGCAGAGCAGATGTTGCCGTGGCAACGGCCAACGGGGAGGTGGAAATGAGTAGCGTTAGTGTGGATGAGTTGCTGTGAGGTGGTGGCGTTCCGGGGGCTGTTCAGCAGCAGCAGCAGCAGCAGCAGGTGGGGGTGAGGGATTTCAACTCCCAACCGCAGCCACTGTGTTAATGCCTTGCTCACACGCTGAGGTTTATGAGCGAGTGAAGCCGTTTAAAGGAATAATCTTGCGAGATGAATCTGTGGCTTTCAGAGGATCCTGGGAGTTCTTCTGTGATGGAGTGGTGCAATTTTATTTTTTGGGGGAACTCTGGCGCCGCTCTGCTCGCCTCCCACTTCACTCCATCACTTCCCAGAATGATCCACTGTGCCTGGGTTTGTTGTTGTTTGAATAAATCAATCAAATATACCGTATTGTAACTACAGGGACTATATTTCCTGCAGAATAACAAATAAAAATCACATTGATAAAAAAACAAGTACTGCAAAAGCAGGTTCCAAAGATACTTCAGGAGCTGAACTTGAATATAACAAAATAGTCATCCACTAAATCCTACGTCGTCTTAAGTCTATGATAAAGATAACTTCCCTCACTCACTCTGCACCAAAGCCCATAGAGAAAAATGAAGATTTTACATCACAGAGACACAGGAGTCGTTAAATCCAGCGCTGCCTCAATAAATAAGTTCAAATGTATTATTTGGTGATTTCGGCATTTGAAATCCTTCATTCAGAATTATCCAGGTGACACAAAGTGACCACACGAGGCAGCAGAATACCAGCAGCTCCTGTGTCCCCGTGAGCTAAAGTCACTGATTTTCTCTATGGGCTTTGGTGTGGGAGAGTGAGAGTTCACAAACTTCAGTTTCCTGTTGGAAAAGTTTGTCTCACAGTGAGATAAAGATGAGATCACTGTATATAATCCAGAGTAGTTCTTTTTTAAATAATAATCATAATCTGAACGGTCGGTTTTTCTATTTATTGTAATTTTGGATTAATCCATTTAGACGAGATCAGTTCACACGCAGTCTGAGCACATTAGTCATGTTAATGGATTATTGTACAGCCTGTAAACATCCTTCTGTTTGAACTGTGTGTGTGTGTGTGAGCACAACAGAATACAGCTTATGTTAATAGGATAATATTGTCCTCGCAGCTCAAAGGCTCTGAGGCAGCTGTAAATCCACTCTAACAACGACGGCAGCGCCGCGCGGTCGCAGGCTGCGTCGGGGGGGAAACCCTGCGTGTTTCCACCAGTGAATCACTCGCTTTTATCATCGCCGTCGTCGCCATTATTATTAATAATAATAATAATAATAATATTATTATTATTATTATTATGAGTTTGTGTCTGATGTGAAAACACACTGAAGGATTGGAGCAGGAAGTCTGACACGTTTCGCAGGCTGGAAAAAAGCAGAAAGTTGATGGATTATCTCTGATTTTACAGCACTTGCTGTTGTTGTTGTTGTGCTTTTATGAATAAAGTCCGAGGTCAAATTCATTCACTATCACTCATTTAATTCTTTCACAGAGGCAGGAATGTGTCCCTGATAAAATCCTGACATTCTTTCATATGATTTTGTGACTTTTGAGCGGAGAAAAAAACCAAAAACCCTGTAAAATTGAAGGACAAATTGAATAAACTGCACATCATTTAGTTTTTGTCCTTGTCAGTTGCACTGCAGTGGCTTGGAGCTCCCTCTGCTGGTGCAGTCAAGCAGTGCGTTTGCACCAAATCGCGTACACTCGCGATGAGACGACGTGGATTTATTGAGATTATGCAATGATTCTCTCTCTGAATGAATCAGACAGATTTTAAGACGATGGATAAATGAATGAATGAATGAATGAATGAATGAGTCGTAAAGAGTTACTTACTTGATGTACGTGTTTGCGTTGCCCTCAGGAAACACGTACGGGTGCTTCTTCCTGAACACGTGACCCACTCTGCTGCAGGGCAGGATCTCCAGACTCCCTCCACACTGCCACACCCGGAACGAGATCTCTGCACGTGTTACACACAGTATTTATATTATATATACACACACACACACAGACAGACAGACAGACAGACACACCCACAGACACACACACACACACACTGCTGCTGCCGCTGAGATCTTTCTTCAACATGAACTCAGCAACAGATAACTTGTCTCTCTCCTTGTGATTGTGAACTTGAAGTGTGTGTGTGTGTGTGTGTGTGTGTGTGTTCAGAACTCAGAGCAGAGAGAGAGAATGAGAGTAACAGAGTTTACCCCCCAAAGGACGAGAAGCTGAGAAGTTTTCTACAGACTCTGTGTTTGCTGGTGTGTGTGTGTGCGTGCATGCATGAGTGTGTGTGTGCGTGTGTGTGTGTGTGTGTGAGAGAGAGAGAGTTTGACGAGGAAGAGGAGCGATGGGAGCAAAGATGAAACACTAGACAACAAAGGAGAACGAGGAGTCAGTAAGAGACTGACACAGCACAAATGAGTATGTGTGTGTGTGTGTGTGAGAGAGGGTGTATATGTGTGTGTGTGTGTCAGTTTGCTGCTTCTCTTAGATCAATGAAACTCTGTAAGCTTTCCTCTCCATCTCGCTCTGTCTCTCTCTCTCACACACACACACAGGTAGCGGCATTGACGCAGATGTTCCTCGTTCAATGTCAGTCTGTAAACCTTCTTTCCTCTTCTTACTCACTTCCCTCTCCTCCCTCTCCTCTCTCTCCTCCCTCTCCTCGCTCTCCTCCTCCTGTTGGTTGGACTCACCAAAGTTCTCTCCTCCCCAGATGTCCATGGCGGTGTCATATTTGCCGAGGTGATTGAACCAGGACCTGTCAATCACGAAGAGTCCTCCTGCGATGATGGGAGTCCTGCCAGGAAGAAGAGGAGGAAGAGGAAGAAGAAGAAGAGGAGAGAGATGGAATAGTACGGTTAGCAACGAGCTAAAGTTGTTTTGGTCTGTGACATTAACTGGTTATGGTCTGTCCTCATGAATGGACGTCAATGAAGTGTCCTGAGAAGAATAGCTGTGTGTGTGTGTGTGTGTGTGCGCGTGTGCATGTGTGTGTGTGTGTGTGTCCCAGACGGACAGTGATTCAGTACAGTCTCTGCATGTTGACAAGACAGAAGCAGCACAATGACAAGAAGAGACAGTCACTCATAATAAATAAGCTGCAATCCAGCAACACACACACATACACACACACACACTCATCACCCGTCCATCTGTGAGTGTTTAACACTCGCCTCTACTAAAAAAACATGCACAAAAACTTGGCACAGCAATAAATCTGGTCTCCTGCCACCATCTGTGACTTATGGAGTGTGTGTTTGTGTGTTTGCTCTGTGGCCGTTTTGACTTGTTTGTTTGTTCATCTCTTCACAGCCTATGACTCGTCAGGCATCAGTGGTTAGCTTTTTTTCTTTTTGTGTGAACCTGCAGTAAATTAACTTATTCAGCAGCAGAAACACTAACATCAGTAACGTCAGTGACATGAGTAACATGAGTAACATCAGTAACATCAGTGACATGAGTAACACCAGTAACATGAGTAACACCAGTAACATCAGTAACATCAGTAACATCAGTGACATGAGTAACACCAGTAACACCAGTAACATGAGTAATATGAGTAACACGAGTAACATGAGTAACATGGGTAACATCAGTAACATCAATGACATGAGTAACATCAATGACATCAGTAACATTAATAACATCAATGACATCAGTAACATTAGTAACATCAATGACATCAGTAACATGAGTAACATCAGTAACATGAGTAACATCAGTGACATGAGTAACATTATTAACATCAATGACATCAGTAACATGAGTAGCACCAGTAACATCAGTAACATCAATGACACCAGTAACATCAGTGAAATGAGTAACACCAGTAACATCAGTGACACCAGTAACATCAGTGAAATGAGTAACACCAGAAACATCAGTAACATCGGTAACATTAGTAACATCAATGACATCAGTAACATTAGTAACATCAATGACATCAGTAACATGAGTAACATGAATGAGTAACATCAGTAACATCAGTAACATCAGTGACATGAGTAACACCAGTAACATGAGTAACACCAGTAACATCAATGACATCAGTAACATCGATGACATCAGTAACATCAGTAACATGAGTAACACCAGTAACATCGATGACATCAGTAACATCGATGACATCAGTAACATCAATGACATCAGTAACATCGATGACATCAGTAACATTAGTAACATCAATGACATGAGTAACATCAATGACATCAGTAACATCAATGACATCAGTAACATCAGTAACATTACTGACATCAGTAACATCAACATCAATGACATCACTGACATCAGTGACATCAGTAACATCAATGACATCAGTAACATCAGTTACATCAGTAACAGCAACATCAATGACATCAGTGACATTGGAGACATCAGTAACAGCAACGTCAGTGACATTAGTAACATTCATCTCTTTAATCTCTCTCCTCTTGTTTTCTATTGTTTTCTATACGCAGATGAAGTGACGATGTTGTCATTATTTTCTATTTTTCTATGTTTTTTATTCTTCCCAAAGAGCTGCTCACACACACACACACACACTGGGACCACATTTAGCTGCAATTAAAACTCTCCACTCAAGCTTGAAAATGGGAAGTGAAGATCCTGAGGTCAAAACGCCCACAACCAATCTTTCTAACTATTTATTAATTCATTCTACTTTTTAAACTTCTTTTCTGTTACGTGAACACAAACACAAATCTTCTTTAGTTTCCACTCGTATCTTTGATTGTTTTACATTACATACTGTGTACATGCAGTGATAATGTACGTGTGTGTGTGTGTGTGAGAGTTACTTGATGGGCTGGGTGGGGTCGGCGCGGCGAGCCCTCTGCTCCGGCGACAGCTGCTCCCACTTAAAATGGAGACTCCAGTCGAAACCTGAGAGAAAGAACAGACGGTGCAGAAACATCGTTTATATTTAGAGATGCGGGAAACGTCTTTATTTAGAGTTTTCATTTTACTGGAAACACACAAACGATACTGATATTAAAGGGGCATCCCTTCAGAATCAGCATTCTAAAATAATTTTACTGGTTTTTGAAGAGTCTTACGGTCGTTCGTATCGTATGTCTTATTTTGTTTGTTTGCTTGCTTATTTGTATCATTATATAATAAATTATAATAAGTGTCTGATCATCATATTTGCTGATGACGACGGCGTATTTATTGGTCATCATGTGACCTGATGCATCTCAAATAAACTAAAATTTAATGTTACATTCATAATTTTATTGTCTTTTTATGTATATATACATACATACATACATACATATATATATATATGTATATATATATATATATATATATATAATTACCATTTAAAGGAGACGCTGTAACTGCATTCCCACCCCCTATCTGTGTGTGTGTGTGTGTGTGTGTGGATCAATGAAAGTCCATTTTATTCTCATCTTTCTATACGATGAGCAACGACTTCATCTATAATTAAAATGTCCTTTGTGAGCCAAACTATCATCATCGATCCTCGCGTGTGTGTGTGTGTGTGTTTGTGAGTGTGTGTGGGACAGGTCTATTATCGGCATTGATTGGCAGACTGTTGTTACCAAGAGACAAAGATTGGACCAGCTAATGGAAAGAGAGCGGGATGATGATGATGATCGTGATGATGATGAAGCTCTTACAGGAAAGTGGCTTCAGAGACAGTGAAGGTGTGAGGGAACATTATCATCATCGTCATAAGGGCCGTTGATGTTTCCTGGCCAACTTAACTTGGTGGGCGGAGTGTGATGCCGTACCAGTGTGATGTCAACAGACAACAAAAGAGGACATCCAGCAGCTTTGATTGTCTCAACAACAAGACGTAAACTTTGTATCACAAGGTAGTGACGTCTTTCTGTTGCCAAATCAGCTGATTGTACCGCACCATTTTACTCTGGTACCCCAAAGGGAAGGGTTGGTGATTCTGGTACCATGGAAACACCAAAAACGCCAAAGTGTACCAAACCAAACTGAACTGTTCCAATGCAGTATTTTAAGAGCTAGAACGTCAGATTTTCCAGTGACATTCTACTGCAATTTGGCCAGAAAGACCGTAGATACACATGGTTTTTAAATACAACATGCGTAAATCCAAATACTTTACACTTCACTAGTGAAGATTTCAATAAAACATGTTACTGGAGCCCCCAAAAATGTTGTTTATGGGTTCTGTTACACTTTAAAAACACGGGATGCATTTGCACCGGGGAACTAGGATGAATTACTGGGGGCCCAAGGGCCCAACTGCTTTACTGCGCTACTATCCCGATATCTTCGCTACTATGTTATCCCGTTATTTCAATTTCAAATACCATGTAACACGTTACCATATTGCTAACAATGCCTACACTTACCCCTAAGGCAAATAACACAGGCTCATAATCCAAGTAGTACCGGGTCAGAACAAGGCCATAGATACAAAGAACCTCAAAAAAGTGCTCACAGCACGAAGTGCAGGTTCATGAACTCACCACGAGGGTTGTTTTTGTAAAGGAAACGGAAACTGAAGGAGCCTCAAGGCCGCGTCCTTCTTCTCAGACTCAAACACCACACTCACCTCCACGCAGGTCGGCAGAGGCCGCCACGTAGGCAAACGTATCCATGTTGATGATGTCGATGACCGGGCTGACCACGCGGGTCGCATCCTGGACACAAACACAAACACAAACACATTCACGTCATCTACAAGCTAGATGTTGAAAAAGGGAAAAGGAAAATGACAAAGAGGGAAAAAGGTGAACGCGTTCCCGCGAGCAGATCATCGAATTATATCCCAGTAAATGAGATTTTCAGTCCTGGCGTGTGAAACAGACTGTGTATCCCAAGGTCGTTATATTGCAGCGCATTGAAAGGAATCTGAGTCATTCAACGGCGATCATGCACACAACACATCCACTGAGGTGAGAGCGACCTCCACCTCCGCTCGCTTTCAATTCAGCTGCATTTTATTCACCTCAGCCGCGTTAATGGAAATAAGAAATAATGAACGTTCTTGCCAATGAAAAGCAGAATCAATCAGACGAGGAGATGGTAATTCAACACTGTTCACTTATTCTGAGTTTTCCACTTTATTATTTTCAATGTATTTACGTAACAAAAGAGTTGAAGAATGATGTCAAAGGTTCCACACGTCCTTCATGTCAGAGTGGACGTTAATGTCAAGACTAGAGGTCGACTGATGGACATTTGACAACCTGTTGTTTAGTCCACTTTTAATAAAAAATGTGTGTCAACAATCAAGCTGCTATATCATGGCGTCAGTGAGTATTTGCACTGGGGCCTGAGCCTCTGCGCTAATGTGTTACCATGACGATGTTTCGGATTTAAAACTTGGAAAGTAATAGCAACCTTGTAAATCCCGACATAGGCTTCCAAGATGGCTGCCAATTGCGTCAATCGTAAAAAAGAAAAACCACACACTTTGCTACTTTTATTGTTAACTGCACTTTCGTCTTATTTGTTTCAAAGTAGATCAGTCGCACACATAGAAATGGAGTGGCTAACATGTTGCTACAATGTTTGCATACGCAAAATACCATGTAGAGCGCTGTTATCATATTGCTTACAATGGCTAACAGTGGCTAACCAAAGATAAGCTTGCATTCATGTTTTTTTTCTTCCAACTTCTTAACTGGAACGCGGTCAACTCGGAGGAGACGTCACTTCCGATTCTGTCTTCCAACGTAAATGGAACGCACAATAACTCAGTGACTCTATTTAGATACAAGCTGTCAAAGTTAGCTTGAGGAATACAATAATGAAAATCAAGATACTTAAAAGTTCAAAGTACAGTATGTCAGACAGAAAAATGCTGGGCCTGCAACGTGCCGAGTGGCTACGAGGTGCCTTCAATGAGCGTCAGAAATGTCACTTCTGACAAGGAGGGGCTGAAACTCAAAGACTAAGACTTCTCTGGAAGATGTTTACTGACGTTTTTAAATGGTACACAGTCTGTATACAGGGGTTAACTGTCTTGCCCAAGGACATGTCGGCAAGTAGACTCTCATAGCCGGGAATCAAACCCGCAACCTTCAAGTTGAAGGACAACCCATTTTATCAATGAGCCAAAATCACAAATGAGAAGTAGAAGCAAATTTTCACATTGACTTTCCATTAAAACGAGTACTTTTGCAACTGGCAGAGTCGCCCCCTGGTGGCTATTCTATATATCTTTACTTCCACATTGGCATCAAGTAAACCAGAAAAGACTGTGTCTAATTTTTTGTTCCACATAACTGACTTTACCAACAGACATCATAATCAATCAGATTAAATGCACATTTAGTTGATATTTATGTCCGGCAATTGCGGTGGGTATTGTCTCCAGCACCTGTAATTTGCTAATTCATACTTTCTATAACCATCACACACACACACACACACAGATAAAGAGAGAACGTAATATTGAAATATTGAGCATCAAACATATCCCTTAATCATGTTTAATCATCCATGTTTGGTCACATGACTGTTATGGATTTAGCTCGGTTATTGCCTCCTTAACCCTTAAAAAAAGAACCACGAGGACAAAAAAAACAAAAAAACAGATCATGTCTACTCATATTTCTGCACTGATGGCACCATTTGCTCTTTAAAAAGGTTCCAGACCTGAGCTCCTTGTTAAATCACGGCGTGTCCCTCTGTTAGTTTGGCCAAATGGCTGCATGCGTCTTCAGCCGCTGATATTACAGAGCAGGTGGAGCCGTTCTGGACCATTAGCCGCAGGGTCAGAACAAGGGGACAAACAACAGCAGCAGCAGCAGCAGCAGTAACAGCAGCAGCAGCAGTAACAGCAGCAGCAGCAACAGCAGCAGTAACAGAAGCAGCAGCAGCAGCAGTAACAGCAGCAGCAGCAGAAGTAACAACAGCAGCAGCAGTAACAGCAGCAGCAGCAACAGCAGCAGTAACAGAAGCAGCAGCAGAAGTAACAGCAGCAGCAGTGACAGCAGCAGCAGCAGCAGCAGTAACAGTAACAGCAGCAGCAGCAGCAGCAGCAGTGACAGCAGTGACAGCAGTAACAGCAGCAGCAGCAGTAACAGCAGCAGCAGCAGCAGTGACAGCAGTAACAGCAGCAGCAGCAGCAGCAGTGACAGCAGTAACAGCAGTAACAGCAGCAGCAGTAACAGCAGCAGCAGGGACAGTCACATTACAAAGCACTGCATCTGCCTCATAACAGCCGTTAGCGTAATGACAGTGTGCAGCACTCAGGCTGAGGCGTCCGCGACATTAACGCCGTAATTGGATGAACGTTATTCTCAAACGGCTCGGGAACAATTTCTCTAATTTTCGGGCCATTTCTTCTCACTTCTCTTCTCCTCTGCCCAACGTTTTCCACGCGCAAGAGCGACGGGAACGACAGAAACACGTGTGCGTCGCTCGCTCCCGTCAGAGATGTAATTCATTACTAATCCTCGTTATGTGGCACAATAATAATGTAGTAATAAAGTGCTGACTCATGTTTTCCTGGTGTTTGGCGTAATATACGAGAAGAAGACGCTTTTTTGTGACATATGTATCGTGATATTCACACCTAGGCGTTTTTGTACCTTGATGTGCTTGATGTTCGTACCTTGACGTTTTCGTACCTTGACGTTTTTGTACCTTGACGTTTTCATACCTTGACGTTTGCACCTTGACATTTTCGTACCTTGACGTTCTTGACGTTTGCACCTTGACATTTTCGTACCTTGACGTTCTTGACGTTTGCACCTTGACATTTTCGTACCTTGACGTTCTTGACGTTTGCACCTTGACGTTCTTGACGTTCGTACCTTGAAGTTTTCGTACCTTGACGTTCTTGACGTTTGCACCTTGAAGTTTTCGTACCTTGACGTTCTTGACGTTTGCACCTTGACGTTTCCGTATCTTGACGTTCTTGACGTTTGCACCTTGACGTTTCCGTATCTTGACGTTCTTGACGTTTGCACCTTGACGTTGTCGTACCTTGACGTTCTTGACGTTTGCACCTTGACGTTCTTCACATTCGTACCTTGAAGTTTTCGTACCTTGACGTTCTTGACGTTTGCACCTTGAAGATTCGTACGTTGACGTTCTTGACGTTCGTACCTTGACATTTTCGTACCTTGACGTTCTTGACGTTTGCACCTTGACGTTTTCGTACCTTGACGTTCTTGACATTCGTACCTTGAAGTTTTCGTACCTTGACGTTCTTGACATTTGCACCTTGACGTTTTCGTACCTTGATGTTTTTGTACCGTGACGTTTTTGTACCTTGACGTTTTCGCACCTTGAGATCCGCACCTTGACATTTTCCCACCTTGAAGTTTTCGTACCTTGACGTTCGTTTTGTAACGTTCGCGCAGCTACATACGTGCCATTACCTTCATACCAAGATGTCCATACTGTGATGTGCTGTTAGTACCGCTACGTTGTATTATACCTAAGTGTTCATACTGTTATGTCCGTAGCGTGATACGACCGTCACACCATGAAGTTCATACTGTTAGCAAAGTTTGTACTGTTTGTATCTTGACGTTCGTACTGCGATGTTCGCACTATAACATTCTGACCTTAACGTTCGTACTGTGACAAAACAAAAACACAAGTTGAGCTGAACTTTGGGCAAAACTTTTCCATCTTAATCACTGAGACAGACAATTATTTTGAGGGGAATGGAACTTTATAATAGTCTTTGAGTTCTGCGTGTGTGTGTGTGTGTGTGTGTGTGTGTGTGTGTGCGCACGCTCTGTTTATACCTGGATCAATACCTCATACATTTAAATCTGAATATATGACTATAAAATGACGGGAAAGACAGTGACAAATGACCCATCTGCACACACACACACACACACAGGGACAGGGAGGGTGAGCATGAATATGGATGACGCTCTGGTTTTGTGTTCCGCTCACAAACACATCACACTCTGTGCTGGTTTCACTTATCGATCGCTGCCGTGGAGACGGAGATCAAAGGTCTTTAATATCAGCAAAAACAACAACTGTTGACACGAAGCGCCGCAGCAGGAGGAAGACGAGGAAGAGGAAGAGGAGGAGAGAAGTCAGGCGAGGTGAGAAGTGAAGGAGAAGAGGACAGGAGGTGTGAGCAGAGCAGAGGAGGTATGAATCCAGACAGCCAAAGAGAGGGTGATTGGAAAGAAGTGATGAGAAAAGGGAGCTGACAGCAGGTGGGAGGGCGAGAGCAGAGAGGAGAGCGGGAGGGAAGTGGACGAGATGAGAGGTAAGAAGAGAGGGAGAGAGACGTGAGGAGAAAAGAGGGGAGGAAGGACGACACTGGAGGTGAGAAAACAAAGTGTGTGTGTGTGTGTAAGGACAGAGAAGGTGATGGGGGAGGAGAGGAGAGGAGAGGAGGAGACAAAAATGGAGAAATGAGAGAGCAGCACTTATTTCTTAATGAGAGGCAATCAGAGCGGCGGCCACACACACACACACACACACACACACAGACAGACACACACACACACACACACACACACACACACACGTGTGTGTACCTGTTTGATCCTGTGCAGCAGAGGAGGCAGCCAGTCCTTGTTGACCTCACAGTGACTGTCCAGGAAGGTCAGGACTCCGGCTCTCGCAGCATCAGCTCCTCTGACTCTGGACCTGATCAGACCTGACCCACACACACACACACACACACACACACACACACAATGACTTGTAGTTAAAGCTGTAGTACGTTCTTTTCTATTCCACTCATCGCTGGGCGACATATTACTGACTAAACTTTTTCTACACACAATTTTGCTTTCCATGTTTCTCCCTTGCACGTTTTTTCCCTTAGTGTCCTTCCCCTCGTAACATCCCAGTTTTTCCCTTGACGTACTTTTCCCCCTTAAATTCCTTGTTTTTCCTTTAACATCCTTTGTTTCTCTCCCTTAACTTCCACACAATGCTTCTAATATTCACTATAATAAATGTGATGATTATCACTGTAAGAAAAGTCATCACAGACACTTTATCATGGAAATATCTCAAATCTAAGAGCAGATCTTGTCTCAGTTCAACATATATAGATATAATATATTATATTACATATAAATATATAATAATCTATATTATATTCATAGGTCTAACACTCGTGATGTGGAACAAACACAGCAGCAAAGTACAACAGTGACTTACGGTGAAATAAATAAATAACTAAAGAAGGTGAAGCTGATCAAACATGAAGCTTCACAGCTGCTGAATCCTGATTTTTACACTCGACCAAATAAAATGGATTATTTTCAGGAATAAGACGGTGAATAAATCAACTGTCACGCTTACGAGCTGTGACTATCAGACACACACATGGACGCACACACACATGGACGCACACACACACGGACACACACACACACACACACATGGACGCACACACACACGGACACACACACACGGACACACACACACACACGCGCCTGTGGCCAGTAGATTAATAAACGATAAAATCCTGAACGTCAGCAGAGTAAAAACCATAGAGTTCATAAAAATAGACGAAATCGTCTAATTTGAAAAGTGAAACACGTTTTTCCCTTAGTGTCCCCTTAAATTCCATGTTTTCCCTTAATTTCCTTGTTTTCCCTTAACATCCATGTTTTTCCTTTAACGTCCATTCCCCCCTTAAATTCTTGGTTTTCTCTCAGTGTCCTTGTTTTTCCTTTAACATTCTTGTTGGGGGAAGTTGGACAAAAGTAGCAGTTCACCACCAGGGGGCGACTCCACTGGCTGCAGGTTAGAATATAAGATTGAAAGTGATGTCAGCTGTTAGCCGTTACCCAAGAAGTATTTTTTTTCTGATTAATTAAATGAATTACTTAATTCATTCATTCACTCCATCACTCCTCCACTCCTTCAGTCTTTCCCTCCTTCTTTCCCTCCTTCCTTCCCTCCTCTCAGTCAGCAAAGAGGAAAATCGATGCAGGGCTCTTAGAGTTCCTGTCAGACATGAACACAACCTTTTAACAGGCCCATCACACTCTGCATACAAGTGTGTGTGTGTGTGTGTGTGTGTGTGTCCATCTGAAGTAGCAGAGGGGAGTGGAGGTTAGCGTCAGGGAGAAAAAAAGGCTGATTGCAGTGGTGTTACAGAGTGTGTGTGTGTGTGTGTGTGTGCATGTGTGTGTGTGTGTGTGTGTGTGTGTGTGTGTGTGTAAATGAGCCTGTTAGGGAGGTCTCCTTGATGAGGGCCAGTGTTCTCTTCTATTTGGACTAAATGGTCTAATCAATACTCCCTGACATGAAGACGTAGTGTGGGTGCATGTGTGTGTGCGTGTGTGTGTGTGTGCGTGTGTGTGTGCGTGTGTGTCGGTGACATTGTACGAGAGGCTGGGAAAGTTTCACGCCGCAGCGTTAAGGCCAAGACTCAGCCAATTAAAAATCCCATTTCATCCTCAATAAGGCTTTATTTTCTGGATGGACGGACACACACACACACACACACACACGCACACACACGTCACACACACGCACACACAGGACAGATCATCTACTCTGATAATGTGATAACTATCTGCACCAGTGTCCTCAAAAGTGTGTCCATTTTCTCCGGTCCTCACTGGACCCACTGGACAAGTTTGAGGGTAAATGAACGAGCTGTGTTTCCATTTCACCTTTTTTTTCCCCTGCAAAATAAAAGCCATAATTCTGTAAAACTGCAGGTTGGAGTATCTGCGGCTCCACCCCTGGCTAATTGTACTCAATTCCATTCTAAGTTGTTTTGTCGTCAATGATTTCTTTGTTTTTATGGAGCAAAGAATCTGAGAGTCTGACTTTTTCCGTAACCTGAGAATCCTGACTTTCAACTCAGAATTCTGAGGTTAAAGTCAGACTCAGAATTGTGGGTTATAGAGGTAATATTTGACACACACACACACACACACACACACAGACAAGAGATTGACACACGCAGAGTTTACCACGCCCTCTCCACGCCCCGTCCACACCCTGTTGGTGTCAGGAGTCGATTCTCCATCTTTTCTCTCTTGTAGCTTGTAGATGAGTCGGCCATTTTTAGACAAGTTCACTTTAGTCTCGGATCATTGGGAACTTTTTGGAATTGTCTACATCAGTAAGTACGGAAGAGTATTAGTGCCACGTGTAAAAAAAAAAAGAGTTGAAAGAAAGTCAGACCTCTCAGATTAAAGAAAAAGTCCGATTTCTCAGATTAAAGAAAAAGTCAGACTTCTCAGATTAAAGAAAAAGTCAGACTTCTCAGATTAAAGAAAAAGTCAGACTTGTCAGATTAAAGAAAAAGTCAGACTTGTCAGATTAAAGAAAAAGTCAGACTTGTCAGATTACAGAAAAAATCTGACTCTCAGATTAAAGAAAAAGTCAGACTCTCAGACTACAGAAAAAGTCAGACTTCTCAGATTAAAGAAAAAGTCAGACTCTCAGTTTAAAGAAAAAATCAAACTTCTCAGATTACAGAAAAAGTCAGACTCTCAGATTAAAGTAAAAGTCAGACTCTCAGATTACAGAAAAAGTCAGTTTTCTCAGATTAAAGAAAAAGTCAGACTCTCAGATTAAAGAAAAAGTCAGACTCTCAGATTACAGAAGAAGTCAGACTCTCAGATTAAAGAAAAAGTCAGACTCAGATTAAAGAAAAATCGAATTTCTCAGATTACAGAAAAAGTCAGACTTCTCATTTTAAAGAAAAAGTCAGACTCTCAGATTAAAGAAAAAGTCAAACTTCTCAGATTACAGAAAAGGTCAGACTCTCATATTTAAAGAAAAAGTCAGACTCTCATATTTAAAGAAAAAGTCAGACTCTCAGATTACAGAAAAAGTCAGATTTCTCAGATTAAAGAATAATCAGAGTCTCAGATTAAAGAAAAAGTCAGACTCTCAGATTAAAGAAAAAGTCAGACTCTCAGATTAAAGAAAAAGTCAGACTTCTCAGATTAAAGAAAAAGTCAGACTCTCAGATTAAAGAAAAAGTCAAGTTTCTCAGATTACAGAAAAAATCAGACTTCTCATATTAAAGAAAAAGTCAAACTTCTCAGATTACAGAAAAAATCAGACTCTCAGATTAAAGAAAAAGTCAGACTCTCAGATTACAGAAAAAGTCAGATTTCTCAGATTAAAGAAAAAGTCAGACTCTCAGATTACAGAAAAAGTCAGACTCAGATTACAGAAAAAGTCAGACTCTCAGATTAAAGAAAAAGTCAGACTCTCAGATTACAGAAAAAGTCAGACTCTCAGATTAAAGAAAAAGTCAGACTCTCAGATTACAGAAAAAGTCAGACTTCTCAGATTCTTTGCTCCATAAAAACAAAGAAATCATTGAAACTGAATCATTTTTGTGTTTGTTGACAAAAACAAAGAAGTTTGAAAAACAAAATCATTTCCACATTTTTCAACATTACATTACATGTCATTTAGCAGACGCTTTTTTTCCAAAGCGACTTAGAATGGAATTGAGTACAATCAGCCAGGGGTGGAGTCGAACTTGCGACCATGAAGTCTTTCGCACACATGGTACCGGTCTTAACCACTGATCCACTCCACCCCCTCAACATTCTTTGATTTTTAAAAACAGAACTTTTTAATGAAAACATTTATTTATAAATGACTAAAGGTTAGTTTCTGCACTAAAACAAACACACGCCACGTTTCTTCACCTTCTCTCTTGTTGTTGCGCAGACACTTGACTTTGGGCAGTTTGGTGAGAAGCTGACAGTCGCTGTCTGAGAGAAAAGAGAGAAACAAAACATCATCATCATCATTTCTATGAAGCAAATCAAACATGGATTTAATCTTTCAACACTTGTACACTTGTTCTTGGACATTTGACGCTCAGTGGAAGTGTGAGACGAGGGATTAAAGTAAGATATGATTGGTTATTAAATATGAACGTCACAGAGCAGCAGTAACAGCAGCAGCAGTAACAGCAGCAGTAACAGCAGCAGCAGTAACAGCAGCAGCAGTAACAACAGCAGCAGCAGCAGTAACAGCAGCAGTAACAGTAGCAGCAGCAACAGCAGCCGCAGCAGTAACAGCAGCAGCAGCTGTAACAGCAGCAGCATTAGCAGCACTAACAGCAACAGTAGCAGCAGTAACATCAGCAGTAACAGCAGCAGCAGCAGCAGCAGTAGAGATCGTGTAGATCAGAGGTTTGACATGTTTGTGTAAAGTCGTGAAAACAGCCTCTGCTAATGCTAATGCTGCTACATGGAAAACTACACCTGTACTACAGGGAAAACTACACCTGTGCTGCAGGGAAAACTACACATGTACTACATGGAAAACTACACCTGTGCTGCAGGGAAAACTACACCTGTACTACAGGGAAAACTACACATGTGCTGCAGGGAAAACTACACCTGTACTACAGGGAAAACTACACCTGTGCTGCAGGGAAAACTACACCCTCCAAAATCTAAACACTGTGTGTGTAAAAAGCTGTGTTTTCTACAGGAAATGACACATCCACGACCAAACATGAGTCGGCAAATCACACACATACGGAGGAGAACCAACGTTTTTTTTTTTAAAGAAACACAATCTCCTTTCAACCCTTAGTCAGCAAATCTAACTTTTAGGGAAGAAAACCATTCACAGCAAGAAATGAACCACTCACTCTACCACACTGAAGTCCATAGAGAAAATCACTACTGCCCCGTGTGGTCACTGTGTCACTGAAGTGAATCTGAATGAAAGATTTTAAACGCCAAATTCACAGCTTTTAATGACATCTTAAGTGCACTGCAGTGTTCTTGTCCACTGAGCTGCCTGCTCCTGTGTTTCTTCAGGTTTTCTTAGAACTTTTGACTGTTCTCATTAAATCTTGAACTCAAAAAGTTCAATTCATCACAGGATTTGAACTCTAAACCTCAGACACGCGAGTCTTACTCTTGCAGCAGATGCTATTCTACTATTATTACACATATTACATACATATGTAATATAATACATGTAATACATACATACATATATAATATATGTATATATATATATATATTATATACATAAATATGTGTGTGTGTGTGTGTGTATAGCTATGTTACATAAACATAAGATAGACTGTATCAGGGTTTGTTCTCACTTTAAAAATTACTGCTTTATTTTCTCTGATCGGTCAAATTCACTCTGACTTTGAGTTTCCATGGCGATGGATCAGCTGCTGACGAGGCTCCATTATCTGACCTTTGACCCAGAATGAAGACTTTTTTTTTCCATCTCCATTGTGATCGTGAAAGTGTGAACACAGCTGCTTCTGTTCTCTGAACTGTTCATGTGTTCATGTGTGTGACCTCTGACCTGGAAGAGAATATTTCCAGCGTGTTTTAATGTGCTCATGTGCTCATGTGCTCATGTGCTCATGTGCTCACGTGTTCACGTGTTCATGTGTTCACCTGTGCATGTGTTCACGTGTTCACGTGTTCACAAGTTCACGTGTTCATGTGTTCATGTGTTCATGTGTTCATGTGTTCACGTGTTCACATGTTCATGTGTTCACGTGTTCACATGTTCATGTGATCACATGTTCACGAGTTCATGTGTTCACATGTGTATGTGTTCATGAGTTCATGAGTTCATGAGTTCATGTGTTCATGTGTTCATGTGTTCATGTGTTAATGTGTTCACATGTGTTCATGAGTTCACTCACCGTCGTTGCTGAAGTCGTCCACCAGGATGATCTCATGAATGAGATGAACTGGAGTTCTGTTTAAAACGCTGCAGAGAAACGAGAGAAAAAATGAAACGATAATGACGAGCAAATGCCAACATACACACACACAGGAACACACAAACACACACACACACACACACACACACACACACACGCACACACACAGAAACACACTCACACACAAACACACACACACACACACAAACGCACAGACTCACAAACACACACACACACACACACACAGAAACACACTCACACACACAGAAACACACTCACACACAAACGCAGAAACGCACACACTCACAAACACACACAGAAACACACTCACACACAAACACACACAGAAACACACACAAACACACACACTCACAAACACACTCACACAAACACCCACAGAAACACACTCACACACAAACACACACAGACACACTCACACACACACAAACACACAACGACACACACTCACACACAGAAACACACAAACACACAACGACACACACTCACACACAGAAACACACACACACACGCACACACAGACACACACTCACACACAGAAACACTTACGCACACACACACAGGAACACACACACAGACACACACTCACACGCACACACACAGACACACTCACACACACACACAGAAACACACACACAAACACACACAGACACACACTCACACACAGAAACACACTCACACACAAACACACACAGACACACACACACTCACAAACACACTCACACACAGACACACACACAGAAACACACACAGAAACACTCACAAACACACACGCACACACACACACACACACACACACAGAAACACACACACTCACTCAAACACGCTCAGGTGCTCATGAATCCATTATGTGTGCGCTGCCATATGAAGCAACAACATATTGAAAATGTCAGCTTAAATTTCTGTTATGAAAACGTACGACGACGTGGTCTCGGAAGAAGAAGAAGGAAAAAAAGAAAAGAAAAGTATTTCATTAAAGGCGAGAATTGAAACATAAAAAATTCATAACTTTTTACCGGAAGAAAATGAGAAAAATGTGTTTTTGTCCTCGGTGAGTTTCTGCTCCATTTTATTTCTGCTCCTCAATAAACCAGCATCTGTCTGTCTGTCTGTCTGTCTGTCCCTCTGGGAGGAGGAGGGAGGAAGAAAGGAAAGAAAAAGAGGGCAGGGATCCAGCACAGGAAGAAAGGAAGGAAGGAAGGAAGGAAGGAAGGAAGGAAGGAAGGAAGGAAGGAAGGAAGGAAGGAAGGAAGATATTTCTGAAACCAGTTTGTAAACCACTCACTCTCCCACACCAAAGCCCATAGAGAAAATCAGTGATTTTAGCTGGCGGGGACACAGGAGCTGCTGCTCTACTGCTGCCTCGTGTGGTCACTTTGTGTCACTGAGGTAAATCTAAGTGAAATACCTTAAATGCCGAATTGACAAAACAACACGTTTAAAGTCAGTGATGGAGGCAGCAGTGGATCAACAACTCCTGTGTGTGTGAGGTTAAAATCACTGATTTTCTCTCTGGGCTTTGGTGTGGGAGAGTGAGTGACACAAACAGGTGAAATAACGACATGAATGAGTTCTTAAAATATCACAGAGTTCATTAAGTGAGCTTTTTGTGTCTGCTGGCGACGGAGTGAAGAAAGAAAGAAAGAAAGAAAGAAAGTAAGAAAGAAGGTGAGACAGACTGATGAAACTATAAAGAAATCGGGTGAAAGAAAGAGAAAAAGAAGGAAAGGATGCAAGGAGGAGGAGGAGGAGGAGGAGACAGTAAAGAACTTATGAGTGTGGAAGCAGCAGAGCCTGAGAGGAGGAGTGATGATGGAGGGATGATGGGGACAGGAGAGAGAGCGAGAGAGACGGTGAGACGTGAAAGAGACAAAGAACCCTGATTCATCAGGAGAGACGGATGAACGGAGGGAAGGAGAGAAGGTGAAGAAGAAAGTTAATCTGTCGTTTCTGACGTCTCTTTTTCCCTTGTTCTTTACATGTTCCTTTTCTCTTTATTTCTTCTTTATTTCCATTTGTTTATTTTCCCCTCCTCACTCCATAATTTTTCCTTTCTGTCCATCTATCCTCCTCTTTCCCTCTCCATATCTGTCCTTCATTTTTCTTTTCTCTTCCGTTCATTGCCATTTTTCATTTATCTCTACTTTCTTCTTTTCCTTTATTTCTCTTTCTCTTATTTCTCTGTCTTCACATCTCTCCGTATTTTCTTCACTTCTTTACACTCGTCATAATTTTTTACACATTTATCTCTTTTTTCTCCTTCATGTTTTTCTTTCTTTCCATTTTCTTTATGTTTCTCCCTCTCATTTCCCCGTTCTGTCCATTTATCTTCTCCTTTCTTCCCTTTCTTTCCATTTATCCACATTTTCCCCTTCATTTGTGTTCCTTTCTTTGCTTTATTTTCCATTTATTTCTCAGTTTTTCCTCCACATCTGTTCATATTTGTTCTTTCTCTATATTTATCTTCTCCTCTCATCTGTGCCTATTTCTCTTTTTTCTCTCTGTATCTTTCCTTTTCTTTACCATTCTTCACTTTGTTTTTACTTTCTTTTCCTTCATCTACCTCTCTTTTTTCTTTTTCCCTCTTGTCGTTCTTGCCTTTTCTTATCTATCATCACTCTATCACAGACATGGATGGACAAACTTCTTAATTTTTCTCTCTCTCTCTCGCTCAGGGTCACAGGTCATCGCTCACAGTTCAGTCGTTGAAGGACAGAAATAATCTCGTGACTCTCGTTCTCTGAGTCTGCGACGCTCGCTTACATAAACATTTACAGATTATTAATCCACTTCAGATAATCTTTGTTCACAGAACAGTTTACCTTTGTATCCAGACGTGCTAGAAGAAGAGAGTAACACATGTTTAATCTGATTAAAAGAATTCCAACTTTAATCTAAGAATTTCTTCAAATTACGTCTTTAAGACAAGAATTCTCTTTAATCCAAGAACTACAAATTCAATTTTAGGATTCTCAGCATTCCGACTTTAATCCAAGAATTCCAACTTTAATCTAAGAATTCCAGATTTCCAAATTCAATCTAAGAATTCCAGCTTCAATCTAAGAATTCTCAGAATTAGACATTAAGCCAAGAATTCCAACTCTGATCTAAAAATTCTCATAATTACGACTTTAATCTAATAATTCTGATTTCAGTTTAAGAATTCCCATATTCACAAAATTCCAACTTTAATATAAGAATTTCTCCAAATTCCAACTTTTAGCCAATAATTTCAATTTTAATCCAACAATTCCAACTTCAATCTAGCAATTCTCAGAATTCCGAACTTTAATCTGAGAATTCCAACTTGGATTTAAAGAATTCTGCATTCATTTAAGAATCCTCATTTTGTTATGTACATTTTAAATGCGGCACTGCTGTGGATTAACCACCAAAATCTGATTTATTCTCTTTAATGTAAGACAAAGCACAGTGTGTGTGTGTGTGTGTGTGTGTGTGTGTGTGTGTGTCTTCTTCTTAAATCTGTCCGTGACAGAAATCCTGTAGCAGCAGCAGACGCACGGAAACCCTGATTCAGCCGCTCGATGTTGTAACAGTCAGTGATGCATCGCTGTGTGTGTGTGTGTGTGTGTGTGTGTGCTCACAGCAAACACACACACACACACACGTCTCATCACAGCTGATCTACGGCCTCGCGTGTGTGTCGCTCCGTCCCACGGCTCAAAGGCCAGTTTGTCGGCATTAAATAAGACGTAATCACGGCCAATCTGCAATAATCTATAGCAAGAGTTTCACTAATTACAGTGTGTGTGTGTGTGTCTTCCCGGCATACTGTAAATGCAGCAAAGTGATGATTTGTGTGTGTGTTTGTGTGTGTGTCACCACAGCTGGATGTGAGAAGAGGGATTAAATCTGTTAAACTGGTAAAATACGAGGAACTTGTAGATAAACAGATGTTTTTTTAGTAAAGAAAGAGACAGAGGAGGAGCGCTCTCTGCAGAGGAGATCCATAAATCCACTTAATGACCTGCTCCTAATAAATCCTGACTGATTAGTGGGGCTGGGTTTTAAAGGTTCTGCTGAAGCAGAAAGTGCTGAGCTGGTGCTGATCTAGAAGTCGCAGTTCTACACTTTGTCCACTCAGAGACTGATGAGCTCGGAATCAGCATGAGGACGATTTCATCAGCAAATCTGCACCACAGGGATTTAAACATTCCAATGATTTCAAAGTTTCACATTAAACAATATCTTCAATATCCAAATTTCTCGGAATTCCAATTTTAATCCAAGAATTTTTCAGATTCTCAGAATTCCAATTTTAAGAATTTCTCAGATTTCCCACCTTAATCCAAGAATTCCGAATTTAATATAATAATTTCTCAGAATTCCATCTTTAATCTAGGAATTCTTAGAAGTCCGTCTTGAATCCAAGAACTCCAACTTTAATCCTAATTTGAATTCCTACTTTAATATAAGAATACTAAGAATTTCTCAGGTTTCTGATTTTAATCGATGATTTCCAACTTTAAGATTAAAATTCTCAGAATTTCTCAAACTTCAGACTGTAATCTCAGGTCGTCTTATTTATTTTTATTGTCCCTAATCCTCTTCCGTACACATTAAACACGTCTGAACTAACAAATATAAATGGAGATTATTGTAATCATGATTTTCTGCAGTCAGATTACGTACATGTTTAAATCAGGTGAGTTTGCAGATTAAATTAGATTAAAAACGTGAATTATTCTTCAGACTTTACTGTATTTTCTTTATATTTGTATCATCCTGTGACGAGCAGAGAAAATCCTCACAGGACGACTTGTTTTTAATCTGTCGTCCATGTTGGGATTAACGAGTCCAGACGTCTCAACACGACTGCTTTGACTTTCCCTCATCTACGCTCCTGTGACGTTCAGTCTTTACAGTTAAAGGATCTTTAAAAGCAGTTTATACAAGAACCAACTCTGTTTCTCCAAAATAATCTCCAATCTCAGTTTCTTAGGTTTCATTTTTATAAACGTCAAACTCATCATCAGAGAGACGGAAAACGTCTTCACTTTGTGTCAGAAATGAACGCAGGAATTTACATCGCCGCCAAAATCAAGCAGATGAAGAAGTTCATGTGTTCATCGCGTGTTTCTAACAATGTCAATGACAATGAGTGAAGACTGAGACGCCATACTATATTATCACAATATTTAAATCACGATATAATATCGTAGTATTTAAGACATGATACAATATTATCACGATATTTAAGTCACAATACGATATTATCACATGATACGATAGGATCACAATATTTAAGTCCTGATGCGATACTATCACGATATTTAAGTCACAATATGATACTTAAGCTACAATACGATATTATCACGATATTTAAGACATGATACGATAGGATCACAATATTTAAGACATGATACGATAGGATCACAATATTTAAGACATGATACGATATTATCACGATACTTAAGCCACAATACGATATTATCACGATATTTAAGACATGATACGATAGGATCACAATATTTAAGATATGATACGATATTATCACGATATTTAAGTTACAATACCATATTATTACGATATTTAAGACATGATACGATATTATCACAATATTTAAGTTACAATACCATATTATTACGATATTTAAGACATGATATGATATTATCACCATATTTAAGTCACAATACGATATTATCACGATATTTAAGACATGATACGATAGGATCACAATATTTAAGTCACGATGCGATACTATCACGATATTTAAGTCACAATATGATACTTAAGCCACAATACGATATTATCACGATATTTAAGACATGATACGATAGGATCACAATATTTAAGACATGATACGATATTATCACGATACTTAAGCCACAATACGATATTATTACGATATTTAAGACATGATACGATAGGATCACAATATTTAAGACATGATACGATATTATCACGATATTTAAGTTACAATACCATATTATTACGATATTTAAGACATGATACGATATTATCACAATATTTAAGTCACAATAAGATATTATCACGATATTTAAGACATGATACGATAGGATCACAATATTTAAGTCACGATGCGATACTATCACGATATTTAAGTCACAATATGATACTTAAGCCACAATACGATATTATCACGATATTTAAGACATGATACGATAGGATCACAATATTTAAGACATGATACGATATTTTCACGATACTTAAGCCACAATACGATATTATCACGATATTTAAGACATGATATGATAGGATCACAATATTTAAGACATGATACGATATTATCACAATATTTAAGTTACAATACCATATTATTACGATATTTAAGACATGATATGATATTATCACAATATTTAAGTTACAATACCATATTATTACGATATTTAAGACATGATACAATATTATCACAATATTTAAGACATGATACGATATTATCACAATATTTAAGTTACAATACCATATTATTACGATATTTAAGACATGATACGATATTATCACAATATTTAAGACATGATACGATATTATCACAATATTTAAGTTACAATACCATATTATTACGATATTTAAGACATGATACGATATTATCACAATATTTAAGTCACAATACGATATTATTACGATATTTAAGACATGATACGATATTATCACAATATTTAAGTCACAATACAATATTGTCACAATATTTAAGACATGATACCATATTTAGCTCACGATACAATACTAAGGTCATGATATGGTATTATCATATTTAAGTCACACCATGTGTCTCTCTCTGTCTGTCTCTCTCTGTCTCTTTCTGTGGACAACGAAAAGATGAGATCAATTCTTCAGATCAGCACTTGATTAGATATCGACAGACTCTGTCTATGTGTGCCTGTCTGTGTGTCTCTGTGTGTCTCTTTCTCTGTGTGTCGCTGTCTCTCTGTGTGTCTCTTTCTCTGTGTGTCTCTGTCTCTGTGTCTCTGTGTGTCTCTGTGTGTCTCTGTCTGTGTCTCTGTCTGGCTCTGTGTCCCTGTCTGTGTCTCGCTCTGTCTGTGTCTCTGTGTGTCTCTGTGTCTCTCTGTCTGTGTCTCTGTCTGTCTCTGTGTCTCTTTGATGTGTAAAAGCTTTTCTTCATTGTCTCACAAACGTCATTTGTTAAATTAGAACCTTTTAAAACGTCATTTTCAGGCTTTTAACACAAACTCAGTGTTTTCAGACGAGAACAACGACTGCACTTAGTGACAAATAAAGACTATTATCATGTTTCTGCTGCTGCTGCTGCTACTCCTGCTGCTGCTGCTGCTTCTACTCCTGCTGCTGTTTCTGCTGCTACTGCTGTTTCTGCTGCTGCTGCTGTTTCTGCTGCTGTTGCTACTGCTACTGCTGTTTCTGCTGCTGCTGCTGTTTCTGCTGCTGTTGCTACTGCTGTTTCTGCTGCTGCTGCTGCTGCTGCTACTGCTGTGTCTGCTGCTGCTGCTGCTGTTTTGGCTGCTACTTGTTTCTGCCCTGATGCACTCACTCTCCTACACCAAAGCCCATAGAGAAAATCAGTGATTTTAACATCACACACACAGGAGTTGTTGATTCACTGCTGCCTCCATCACTAAGTTCAAATGTCTTATTTTGTGACTTCGGCATTAAAAGTCCTTCACTCAGATTTACCTCAGTGACACAAAGTGACCACACGAGGCAGCAGTAGAGCAGCAGCTAAAATCTGCTGCTCTATGGAGTCTGGTGTGTGAGTGGTTTACAAACTTCATTTCGCTTCCACGGCGCCTTCATCTAACCACGCTTCAAAATATCCTGAGCGGTCCCTTTATACCTACATATATAATATAATATAATAATATATCGTGATAACATATATAATATATATAATACATAAATATTCATCCTTAAAAAATACAAAAAAATCTTTGCGGCAGTGAAAGAACCCTCTGAGGATTTGTTTCCGAATTTATAAAACAGAAAAGAAAAGACCACACACACACACACACACAGTGACACAGCCAGAGCTGAAGGGAGCACAGAGACCCAGGGAGACAGATTGTCTTTTAATTGGTTGAAAACTGCAGAGCTTTGAGATGGGCTGAAGGGAGAGGAGACACACACACTTACACACACACACCTACACACGTCTATACACACACAAACAAGCACAGAACACACAGCGTCCTCTCTGATAGTCAGGAGACGACGCAGTCCCTGCTGACTGACTGGTATAATGAGCTGAACTTGGGCCAAAACCTGGAGGTTTGTGCGTGTGTGTAAGTGTGTGTGTCTGTTCTAGTGTGTGTTTGTGGCAACCTGCTGATTTCAGGCTTTAAAAAAAAAAAGCAGGACAATGGTTCAGAGATTCTGGGTCAGAATAGTTTAAGCATGTGTGTGTGTGTGTCACACCTCCTGATGGTGCGCAGTAGTGTGGATCTGGCCTCGTTGTGGAAGGTGATGATGATGGAGGTTGGAGGAAGATCAGAGTCGTAGTGAAGCGTGGTGCACCTGCAGAGAGAGAGAGAGAGAGAGAGAGAGAGAGAGAGAGAGAGAGAGAGAGAGAGGTTAAATGAAAATATCCCCACAAATGTTTTTATTTACAGCTAAAAGGTGTTTTTTCCTCTTCACGCTGCAGCTGACTCGACACAAAGTGCTTTAAAATGACTTCAAATAACATTCATATTAATTCAAACATCTAAAATCAGTTGAATTGTCATCAACTAAAAACGTCTTCAAAATGAGCAAATGTGTGACAGACAACAGGCTGTAAATCTGGTGGATTTATCACTCATTTATTACCAGGAGGTTTTTCAAAAGTTTGCCTACAGTTGCGATGCTTTTTTCACGCTGACTGACCCCAACTTTAATGCTTAACTTGTGCTAACTGTTAAATTTGAAAAACATACTTCTGTCTCTTCCTCTAAAACTATAGGACTTTAAAATACTAAGCTTTCATCCGTCTCATATTAAAGATAAGCTAAACAAAGCTAACTTACACAAAACTAACAGACACAAAGCTAACGGACACAAAGCTAACAGACAAAAAGCTAATAGACACAAAGCTAACATACACAAAGATAACGGACACAAAGCTAACAGACAAAAAGCTAACGGACACAAAGCTAACAGACAAAAAGCTAATGGACACAAAGCTAACATACACAAAGATTACGGACACAAAGCTAACAGACAAAATTGTACGATAATTGATCATGTGATAACGGAGAAAAAGACAATAGACAAAAAAATATATATAAGTTTTGCTACTTTGAAAATGCTTCTCCTGCGTTTTAGGGGTGGAGCTCAGACAAATGGTAGGTGTCAATAGGAAGGAGTGGGATGTAGGAGTTGGGTTAGGGTTAGGGTTATCCTAACCCTAACCCTAACCCTCAACGACAGGTTAAATAAAAATAAAAGTACAAACATGTCTTTAAACCAGGGTTCGAATCTCGGCTCCCCTACATCTACATGACCCTTGACCCCGTGCTGCTCCTGACATACTGATGAATGTAATGAATGAATGAATACAGCCAGTGTACACACACACACACACACACACACACACACACACACACACAGACCAGAGCAGGTCGACTGTTTCTGTGAGAAAATGTCACCAATCCATCAAATCTGAGAGGTAAAGGCCAGTGTGCTCATTATACTGTGTGTGTGTGTGTGTGTGTGCATGTGAGGACCAAAGGAAGTGAGGAGAATGCGTCTTAGGCTTTAGTTTTAGTTTTAGTTTCAGTCTACTGCAAACGACATTAACTAAAATACTCACACTAACACACCTTACGGACAAAAACGTCCTCATTGAAACTCATTCAAATCACTAAAAACTTGTCAATTTAAGTGTTAAAAATTGACTGTTGGTTTAAAAAATGTAACCACTCAAACCGCATCAGCAAGTTACAGTTGTTATTTCCCTGATTTCCCTCCAAAATAACGAGTATGTTAAAGCTGTACTACGCAGGGTGTTATAATTTTTTTTACATAATATAAAAATCTACTTGTTTCTATTATTTCTTTCTCTTTGCATTCTTTAAATCTAACTTCTCTCTGTCAGCATGTCGTACCACCACACTTGTCTCTGTATTTTCAGTGGCAGATTCATATTATTCTACATTTGTTGTATTAGTGATTTAACAGAGTGTTAAGGCCTTGTGTCACCCGGTGACATGTCGCCCGCCCCCCCACAAAATTATTATAAATAAAATTTATATTTTAGCAATTTGACGTGAGGAGAAAAAAACACACACACTTCCTGTCTCCGCCCACTTCTGCTCTGCTGCTGTTTACACACACACACACAGTTTTGCTCCCTCAGCTTTTTCCTTTCTTTACTTCCTCTCGTCTTCTGTCCTCTTCCTCCATTGTCCTCCTCCCCTCTTTTTTTTCCTATATGCACTGAATATATTTGTCATATCATTTCCCATCATGCCCCTCACCTCCTCCTCCTTCTCTCCTCCATCTCTCTATCTCTCCGTCTCCATCTCTTGCTTTTTCTGCAGCTGATTTATTCAGCAGCTCCACCAGAGAGGAACGATAAGAAGATAAAGACGAGTGCTTTCTGTGTGTGTGTGTGTGTGTGTGAGTGTGTGTGTGTGCGTGTGTGTGTGTGTGTGTGTGTCAGAGAGAGAGAAGGACAAACGAGGCAGAGAGACACAGTGACAGAGATGTACAGATAAAAGTTGTGCTGACAGATGACTGATGTTCAAGCTGATGTGAACAAGAACAAGCTCTTCCCTGTGTGTGTTTGTGTGTCCGTGTGTGCGTGTGTGTGTGTGTGTGTGCGCGCGCCAACTTCCCGATGCGTCAAATCTCAAGACAAACACACACAGACTGAAGGAGGAAAAATAAGATGACAAAGAAGAGGAGAAAGGAAGGAAGGAAGGAAGGAAGGAAGGATGAATGGATGGATGGATGAAACCTTTATTTTACCGGGAAGTCGCGCTGAGATCTAAATCTCTGTAACGAGTTGACAAAAACAAGACGAGAGAAGGAGAAAAACAGGTGAGAGGAGGAGAGAAGGGAATAAGAAAGGAGGTATGAAGGAAAGGAACGATTTGAAGAGGGAACTAAAAGAAAAATTAAGAAATGCACATGGAGGAAGTCAAGTTTATCGTTTGTAGCACAACTGAAGCTACGTGACTTTTTAAAGGATCAAAGAAGATCATACACTCCCTTTGATGTGCAACCATCAAAGAGCAACAGTTACACACAAGCTTGTCTTTGATCTTCATGAGCTTGTGTGTAACTGTTGCTTGTGTTTCGATGCAAAACACAGAGAAAAAAAAGTGACAAATACACACAAAACTGCAGTAAAAAGTCCGAAAAAATACTGAATAAAATAAAAAAAGGCAACAATAAATAATTAAAAGTAAAATTGCGAAAGCGCGACAGCTACGTAGCATTAGCAGAGAAGCTAACACAAGATAAACTATTTTAAAAAATAAATTAAAAATGATTTAAAATAATGTATCACAGTCACAAGGTTAAAAAGAAAAAAAAATTTAGGACAAAGAAGAAGAAAGAAAAGACAGAGACAGAGAGAGGTCTCTCTCTCTGTGTCAAAGTTTGTGTTCATGCTGCAAAATAATGACCTCTGATGTTTGATGTTACGCTGAGACTACTACCCTACTGTCAGAGCAAACACACACACACACACACACACACTCAGATTAACACCTTTTCTCTGTGTCCTTCTCGACCTCTTTTCTGCTCTCTCTCTCTCTCTCTCGTCTATAACCTCACTTGCCCTTAGTGAGATTTAAAGGTACAGTGTGTAATCCCATTGGTTCCTTCCTTCCTTCTTTCTTCCTTTCTTCCATTCAGGTGTTCACAGAGGAGAAGATGGCCTAGTTTATTTGGCTGAATGGACAACAGGCATTTACATATTTACACACACACACACACGCACGCACATGCGCACACACGTCTCTTCTTCTTTTCTCCCATGAAAGAAAAGAAGAGAAGAGAAAAGGACGGATGAGTCGGTAATTCTCGATAATGCTTCATTTCTTCTGTCGGTGAAAAAAATTCCATTAGAGGAAAATGTGCGAGTGACTGAGTCCAGAGAATAGTTTCAGTCCATTCAACTCTTTTAATTGAAGCAGCTTTTTAATCCCCACAGGAAGTTAAAGACTATGAAAGAGGAAGTGACAAACATGGATATTTATTCACTTCCTCTGCGTCGTCTAAAACATCTACATCGACTTTGAGTTCATTTAATTCTTCTGTCTAGTAAGAAATCCGTCTCATCATCATCATCTTCATCATCATAAATATCACCAAACGACGCCATGTTGGCAGGAAGACAGCGGCGTTCGTGTCCACTCATGACGTGACAGTGTTTTCAGCACACTGCAGACGGACAGTTGGGACAGTTGGGACAGTCGGGACAGAGGGACAGAGACAAAAGGGTCCACCACTAACTGTCAGTATAGAGTTCCTGTAGCTGGGCGTGGGTTTGACTCCTCTGCAAGGTGCTTTGTTCGGTCGCATCAACTCACGTCGCAATTTAAAATTCCTTTAGTTAAGTGATAAGTTAAGCTGTTATTCATGACACTGAAGTTAAGAGGAAACTTAAGGGGAAATGTAATAATGTAATTATTTAAGGTAATGTATTTTCAGACGCTGTGATATTTATTAAACCTTAAATGTGGTTGAACAATTGCAGTGATTTAAGATTCCCTTAAGAGTCCACTTAACTGCCGTCCAGATGCTAACATCAGCACCGTTAAGGACTATTTTAAGTGGTTTTATTGCAATGTTTTCTCTGAAGCAGAGTGAGGGAAAAGAGAAAGAGAAAGTTCAGTGTGTTTCCAATATAAAGCACCAGGGGGCAGTGGTGGGTGGAACTCTGAAATCTGGATTTTCCTGCCAACACTTATACTTTCACTTAAAACACAAAACAACACATTTGAGAAAGTTTCACACTTTCTCCCAAAAATAAAACAAATGTTTTTCAACACTCACGCACACACGCACACACACGCACACACGCACACACACACACACACACACACACAAACTTTGTGTTGTATTTCGACAGAACGACGCACACACAGACTAAATATAGACGTGGAGGTTGTTTTCACGCCAATCCCGGCCAAGACGAGGCTTCGTCTTCCAAACTCTCTGCAACGCCCACGAGAGGACGAGGAGGAGACGTGAAGACACGAGAGGACAAGACGTGAAGACACGAGAGGACGAGGAGAAGACGTGAAGACATGACGAGTAGAAGACGTGAAGACACGAGAGGACGAGGAGGAGACGTGAAGACACGAGAGGACGAGGAGGAGACGTGAAGACACGAGAGGACGAGGAGAAGACGTGAAGACACGACGAGGAGAAGACGTGAAGACACGAGAGGACAAGGAGGAGACGCGAAGACACGAAACAACGAGGAGGAGACGTGAAGACACGAGAGGACGAGGAGAAGACGTGAAGACACGACGAGGAGAAGACGTGAAGACACGAGAGGACGAGGAGGAGACGTGAAGACACGAGAGAACGAGAAGGAGACGTGAAGACACGAGAGGACGAGGAGGAGACGTGAAGACACGAGAGGAGGAGATTTCAGATTCATGACAATAATGATGATCATAACTCGTCACAGAGACACGTTTCTGTGTTTCTGGCTTTTCATTAGAATAAATCATCATTTTTTCTCATGTATATTGTTAAAGAATGTTTGAGTGTTCTCAGTTTTTTATTTTTAGTCTATTATGAACAACGTTCATAAAAATACTCACACTAACACACCTTAGGACCAAAAATGTCCTAATTGAAACTCATTCAAATCACTATTTTTGATGCATTGTGACAAAAAAATCTTATAATAATAATTATTATTATTTATTATTATTATTATGATTGTTATCATTATCATTATTATTAGTATTATTATTGTTGTTATTGTTATTGTTATTGTTATTATTATTGTTGTTGTTGTTGTTGTGTGTGTGTGTGTGTGCGCACACTGAGATTCTTTCCCTCCAGGTTTTTTCTGAAAAACACAATCAAACACAATGTAATTGCATACTGTGTGTGTGTATGCGTGTGTGTACGTGTGTATATGTGAGTGTGTGTTTGCATACAGATGTATGTGTGTGTGTATGTGTGTGTAATAACACACACTTATCTGATCTTATCTTAGCCATTACTACCTTCTACTACTTGTAACTAGTACTAGAACTGAAGCACCTAAACTAGTATTACTACCACGATCAGCATTACTCAACCTGGAAGTTAGAATCAGAGTCCAAATGAGTACAAAAATATTATAATTATCAATATATATATATATATATCAAGGAATAATTAATTAATTGAAAAACATACAGAGATGAAATAACTGTAAACAGTATATAAAAGTAGAATAAGACTTAAATAAGATATTTACATCAGTCTTGCAGTCGTAGTACTCCTACAGCTACACATTCACGCTCATATGACATTAATAATGTATTCATATTCTCTCTCTCTTTTCATCCTGTCATGTTGAGAGGAACCAGGATCTGAACACAAACGAGCCTTTGAACAATGAACACATGAAAGATCTGCTGCTGCCAGAGAGAGCGAGCGCTTCCTCTGTCGTCTCTGATGTCTCTCTCCCACATGAAGGGAAGAGTGATAATGAATAAGAATAAGAAGAGATTAAAACTCAGACGCAGTGATGCATGATGGGTAGAAAATCCCAACAATGACAAACAAAATAAATCAATGGCGTAAATATCAGAGAGGGCGAGCGTCGCCGTGTAATCACAGCCTTCACACGGATAATTGCTGAGTCATCCAAACACATTCACATGTAGAAACTTCAGAAAACGCCGCCGTCGTCGCAGTAATTACACGCGCTCACGCTCCGCTTCATCGTCGCCGCGGAGACGACTGACGTCCGCACACTGATGCGACTGTGAAGCTGTCAGATCCCTGCACTGCTTTTGTTTAACAGCGTCTCAAAAAAAAAGGGACAGTTCAAGTAGTTTTTTTTGTTTCGCAGCAGCAGATAAAATCAACGATTCCCTCTGTGGGGTTTGGTGCAGGAGAGTGAGCGGTTTATAAACTTCAGTTTCCTGTTGGAAAACCTGATCAAATCTACGTCAGTTTAAGTCTGCGAAGTCTTAAGAACATGTTCACGTCTTTATCTCACTGTTAGACACACTTTTCAAACAGGAAACTGAAGTTTGTAAACCACTCACTCTCCCACACCAAAGCCCATAGAGAAAATCAGTGATTTTAACGTCACAGCACACAGGAGTTGTTGATCCACTGCTGCTTTTATCAGTGAGTTCAAACGTGTTATTTTAACACACGGCATTAAATGTCCTTTGTTTAGATTTATCTCAGTGACACAAAGTGACCACACGAGGCAGCAGCGGATCAACAACTGTGTCCCCATGAGCTAAGATCACTGATTTTCTCTATGGGCTTTGGTGTGGGAGAGTCTGTGGTTTACAAACGTCAGTTTCCTGTTGTAAAGTGTGTCTAACAGAGAGATAAAGACGTGAACATGTTCTTTAAGAGCTTGTGGACTTAAACCAACGTAGATTTTATTAGGTTTTCCAACAGGAAACTGAAGTCTCCTCTCCCACACCAAAGCCCATAGAGAAAATCAGTGGTCTTAGCTCATGGGGACACAGTTGTTGACCCGCTGCTGCCTCCATCAGTAAATTTAAATGTCTTATTTTAGTGACTTTGGCTTTTGAAATCCTCAATTCAGACTTAAATCAGTGACACAAAGCGACCACACGAGGCAGCAGTAGACCAGCAGCTCCTGTGTCCCCACGAGCTAAAATCACTGGTTTTCTCTATGGGCTTTGGTGTGGGAGAGTGTGAGGAGTGAACAGGAGTCTGACATGTTTCTCATCTTTTACCAAAAACAGGAATAACATCTGCTAAATTTAGCTCAGACTTCAGAGAGAACCCACCGAGTGAAGGAAGTAAGTGAATGCAGCGGTGCGTGTGTGCGTGTGCGTGCGTGTGTGTGTGTGTGTATTATACATGAGAGTGTTCCACCTGTTATGTTTGCAGGTAATGAGTTCACACAGCAGACAGTGTGGCAGCCTGTCGCTCTCTCCACCTCCTCACTGCTTCTCACATTACAGCGAGTGGGAGAGAGACACTCAGTTAGCATCCGTACTTTCTATTAGAGAGAGAGAGAGAGAGAGAGAGAGAGTGTGTGTGTGTGTGTGTGTGTACAGACACACACACACAGGAAACCATCACTCACTCTGTAGCCTCAGGTCAGACACACACACACACACACACACACACACAGTGTGGTAGATGGATGTTGGCTGGCAGAGGTTTTTCCACATGGAGGATTCTGTACAATGGATCTGTGGTCACTCTACATCTCACACACACACACACACACACACACAATTTAGTTGCATCAATATTCTGTGTGTGTGTGTGTGTGTGTTTGTGTGTGTGTGTTTTCCAGGGTGATGAATGAAGCAATATTTCAGTCTAAACCAGCGTCTAACCACAGATGGTGGTATAGAGAAAAGCTTATGCATTATACACACACACACGCGCACACTCACGCACACACACACACACACGCACACACACACACACACACACACACACAATGCTGTGAAAAGCCCATCTGTCAGCATGACACAGTCTGCAACACAGAAGAATCACCTGTGTTATTACACACACACACACACACACACACATACATCTGTATGCAAACACACACTCACACATACACACACGTACACACACGCACACACACACACACAGTATGCATTGCATTGTGTTTGATTGTGTTTTTCGGAAAAAACCTGGAGGGCAAGAATCTCAGTGCGCACACACACAAACACACACACACACACACACACACACACACACACACACACACACACACACACACACACACACACACAGGACTCTGCATTGACTCACATTCCTTTGCAAAGACCAAAAAATAAACTTTTAACCCGTTGCTCAGAAAATGAGGTTCTGCCTCATTAGGACCAGGTTTTTGATCTCCACGAGGACTGTACTGGTCCTGACAAGGTCAGTGTTTAAGGCGCCCTATCACGAAGCCAGACGTGCAGCTTGTGAGCAGGCAAGGCAGGCAACTGCTTGGGGCCCCGAGCCAATAGGGCGCCCCCCGAGTCTCGGAGCCTGAGGGCTGTTTTTACCTTAATGTATCACAAATGTGCAGTGACCAGCCGTCCCCCTTAAACGACAACGGGTGATTTGCAATGACATCTCAGTAGGAGACCTCCCTAAAGGGGCCCCACGCCAATCCCATCATCCCACCTCACGTTAACCTGTGTGAAGTTATCATTCTGCAAGTTTGAATGAAGCTGAAGTCAAATGAAGACGAACTATCAGTTAGGTAGTGAGAAGAGAAAAAAAGACAAAAATACAGTGGTAAGTGGATAATGCAGATTATCAGTGCAGATAATGATCATAACATTAACAGTAAATGACTGCTGTTATTGAACTGTTACTTTGTCTCACGGGGACACAGACTTGAACAGCAGCTAACATTAGCGTCAGAACGCTAGTTGACGCTAACGCTAACTTAAACTTAATTAATGAGATGGAGTATTATTGTAATATCTGCATTGAAGCCCCCTTAACAGCTATTTATATGCAACACTTTTTTAATTAACTTTTAATTTGTTTTGAACTTCTTACGCAGTATTTATTGTAAAGGTACAAATGTATTGGAGTGATTTGGATGGAAAAACAGCTTTTTCTGTAACTAATAAAGTTGTGTAAGAGTTGATAGGTAGTGTTAAGCTATGAATGCTATGATAGCAATGACTAATTAAAGCTTTGCATAAGGAGAACAATTACAAATCTGTCTCTTATATCTCCTCAGTATCATAACTTAAATTTGTCACCACAAATAAAAACCGTTAAGTCCAATATTCCACTTTAATTGGTAACATATACCATGCCCTGTAAAAATATATACCCCTAAGTTTATAATGTTATTTACAGTGTAATGTATATATCCTTTTACTAAGTTTATATAAGGTTGTTTTTTTAATGTTATTTACAGTATTTTATTCTTGTATATATTTATATTTTCACATTATTTATTTTCAGTGTTATTTTTTTCATTTGGAATAAAAAACCGTTTGTGTTCATACATTTTTCGTTGGTGTCAGATTATTTATAACATAATGGTGATGAACACTGGTGGGAAGGGCCCCCTGGGAATGTCGTGTGTCGTGATTCGTATACAAACCCAGTTTGACTGGATTTTGACTTCTGAAGCGAGTGTTTGTGTCAGAGACTCACACGCACGCGTTTCACTGAACACAAGGCGAGACAGTTCTTTCTTTGTCATAATGAGGTCATTTATGAAGTCAAAGGTCATTTAAAGGACATCAATGAGAGTTTTTGTGGGCGTGTTCTGGTGAAAAATCACCAGAAAATGTCCTAATGTCATCACGTGGTCCAAAAGTGTTTTTTTGAATAATCTCAGATGAGTTCAGGGACATCGACACAGATGTTGGTCCAGTGCCTTGCTCAAGGTCACAGCAGGAGGCGTCGGCGTCTGTCGCTCATTTTTCATGATGTAAAATAAACCGGACTTTGTTTAAAAAGCTCCCAAGTGTCGCGTCGTTAAAATAATGCTGAGGTTTTTTCATTTTTTTTTATTTATCTTTTATTTTTCCAGGGGAAATTCCCACACGTCGTAAAAGTCGACTTCATTTTCCGGGTTTTCCCGCTGAGAGCCACAACATTAACGTCTCTGCAGCCTCGCGCCGAGGAATCACCGACACGTCGCCGCTTTCTCCCCGATTTCAGGAATTAACGCTCAATTAAAGTGAAAGAGGAGAAACTGGTTTAGTCTCAGAATCTCACTGTTTTTCTGACTGTTTTGAGGAATTAAACGTCTTCTTTACTCCATGTGAAGGTTTCCTGGATTATTTAAGAAGATAAAAACATGAATTATCTTTATAAAGGATTTATTTTCCTTCATTCCTGCACACATAAACCTGCTTATTACAGTTTCAGTGAGGAAAGGTCAAAGCTTTTACACATTTAAATAAAGTAAAAGGGAAAAACTCCATGGGAATATTTCCTGGATTATTTAAAACGCTAAAATCTTCTTAAATCATTTATATTTCTTCATTTATGCAAACAAAAAGTAACCAAGAAGTTTAATGTTGATGTTTTGATACATGAATGCACAGTATTTAATCCAGAGGGAGATTAAACCAGATCATTTACATTTTGAAGTGGATTATTTAAGAAGAAAAAACATTCATTCGCCTCAGAAAGTCATTAATCTCTGAACATTATATAAAGGTGATAATAAGTTTCTGTGAAATAACGTCTACATGAAAGTGTTTTCTTATTGTTTAGAAAAATTAATTTACAGTTTAATTTACTCTTTACTCTACAGGAAGATTCCCCAGATTATTTAAATGACCAGAACTATAAATTAGCCTCATAAAATATTTAGCTCCCTTCATTTCTGCACAAATAATACTGCTTATTATAGTTTTAGTGAGTAAATAAAAAAACAGTTTCTTCTTCTTTTATTCCACAGGAAGATTCCCTGGATTATTTAAGAAGAAAACATTCTTTAGATTCCCTCATTTCTGCAGCTTCACACAGTTTCTGTAAAAGATAACGTTTGAATGACACTTCTTCCATAAATGAATGTATAGTATATACTGCGAAAGAGAAAGAATCACCAGATTATTTCAAGTTTTTTGGCAGATTATTTAAATTGAAGAAAAAACATTCATTAGCTTCAGAAATACATTACGTACATTAAAAGTAGATTATTTTTAAAAAAGCCAAACCACTCATTATCTTTGTTACGTATTTCGATCCATTCAATGTCAAAATAAAACAGATTTCTTATTGTTATGTGTTATGAGAGATTAATGTACAGTAGACTTTTATTCCACAGGAGGATTTCCTGGATTATCTAAGAAACTGTAAATAAACATTAAAGCTTCATAAAATATTTAGATTCCTTCATCTCCACACACAATATTAACTTCCTCATTAAAAAAATAACTGTGAGAAATGAATGGAGAGTAAAAGTGAAAAAAAAACCCACAGGGACATGTCCTGGATTATTTAACATGATTATTATTATATTATTATATTAGCTTCATAAAGTATTAAGATGGTGTCATTTATTTTTTTCTGTGTAAAAAAATGTCTTAAAGTTTTGAGAGATGAATGTACAAAAAAAGTGTTGTTTTCCTGAAGCTGAAACTGAACCTTAGCTTCATAAAGTGTTTGGATTTGCTTTTGAGAAACTAACGAACAGTAAAAAAGAAGATTTCCTGGATTATTTAACTGGATAAACAACGTATTTAGGTCATTTCAGCAAGAAAATATCAAATAACGACCGTTTCCTTAGTACACGAAAAGTGATTCAAATATCTTCTATATTCTATAAGGAGACTTCCTGGATTTAAAGACATTAAGTATTTATATTTCTGCAGACTTCACTGTGATACAGATGTAAATCTGCAAACGTACATCACGCTCACGCACACGCACACACACACACACACACACACACACCGCGCTCGATAATGTCTGCTGGATCTCCATCTGTGATTCAGGTCTCGTCTAGTGATGCCTTCAGGCTAAATGTTGCAGGAAGTGATGCTGAAAAAGATCTGTGTTTCTCCCTCCGGTCGTCTCCTCCCCTCATCTGTTACACACACACACACACACACACACACACACACAGGTGCAGAGTGTGATGTAACACAAAATGACGATGCTCGTACAAAAATACATTAAATTAAAACTTCCTTCAGGATGAATTTAAGGGCATAAATGCACACACACACGTGCACACACACACACACGCATGCAGACACAGACACACACACGTGCACATGCACATACACGTGCGTGCACACACACACAGTGGTGTGTTCAGGGTCACAGTGTGCTCAGACCGCGGTGCTAAAAGTAGAACCTCGCTGACGTTGATCTATGACTTCACTCTGTGCCGTGTTCTAGAAAACTTCAATGTAATAAAGGATGAATATTTTTCAGCCTCAGGGTCAGAACAAGAAGTTATTTTTTTTATTTTTTAATCCATGTTGAACTTTTCAGAGTGAAGAAAAACAGCAGCTAACTTTGGGAAAACAGTGTCATTGTGATGTGACTGGTGATATATTGTAGTTTTTACATCATTATTCTAATTTTCATTCGAGAAGTACCACTTAATAATACTGATAAATGTAATAAATAATTATAAAAAACAAAAAAGAATCACTAATAATTCTACAAAAATCAACATTTAAACAAAATAACCGTTTTCAACTCTGATTAGCATCAGTGAAGCTAAGAGGAGCACTCACACTCATTATCTGGCCGTTAGCATTAGCCGTTAGCTGTGAATGTTTGCTGTCGAACATATTTCTTACAACTAAAAACACTCACAAAATCTAAAACTGTCATGTTTTTTTTGGCTTTCACCGATATTTTGAGCCTCGTGTGAAATTGTAGTGCAAAACTTTGACGTTAGTATTTTCTATGTTTGCAACTGTCTAACAACCAAATATGAGTAGAAAAATCAATATAACAGTTTTATTTGATCTTTTTTCGGACATTTTCTTCGTCAGTGAACTAATCTGTGTCATCTGGATTATCAGAAAATAAGAAACAACGTGCGTTCCTGATCTGCTCAGTCGGGAATAAATCCGTATTTTACGGAACACTTGGCAGCTATATATACATATATATATATATATATATATATATATATATATACATATTAAAAATAATCCCAAACATAAAAACAAACACGTTATTAATCATTACAATTGTATTTGTTGTTTTAAACATGTGTTTGTTTCATCTTCTGCTTCCACTGTGACTCAGCTGTACTTAGCACGTTAGCAAGTTAGCACGTACACTGTGAGCATGTTTACGCGCGTGACTGAGCTCCCAGCTGAACTCTGCCGTGTTTTCAGCTTCAGCTGCGAGTTACACTTTGATTTAATGACGAAGAAAATCAAAACGTTTGTAATTTGTTTTCTCTACTACAACAACAAGCTTGTGCAGCTCTACACTGCACGCTAACAAATATGTTAGCGAGTGGTGGAAAAAGTGCAGTAAAATTGATATTTCAAATTCATTTTAGCTTCTTCGCTCGACCTTCTTCAAACTCAACGGGGAGTAAACAACTTTAAGAGGCGAATAAAATCAAATCAAGTGTATTAAGTTGTAAGAAACACGTTTGATAACAAATATTCACGGCTAATGTGCTTCTCTTAGCTTCACTAAAGACAAACAATTCAACAGTTACTTTGTTTATTGTTGATTATTGTAGACGCATTAGTGATTTAAGTCCATTACTTTTTGTTTTTTAATAAAACAGTACTTTCTTCAGCAAAAGATGTTTTTATTCATTACTTTTTTGTTATTGTTTGTTATTATTTTTAACAGATGATACCAGAATGCACCTGGGTGTTTGATTTTGGACAATAACACCACGCAGAACAGCGATAATCTGGATTAGACTTTATGTTGCTTCTGATTCACACATGGATGCTAGAGTGGTGATTGAGTTTGTTTTTTTGGACACTACAATAATCACATGGGTCAAAAACCAGGTTTTTAACACAGGTTTTAAATTGATTTTTGAGCAGTGAGGACAGAGGATGAGGCTCGCTCACACACACACACACACACACACACACACACACACACACACACACACACGACCTTCTCCT
>NC_081150.1:19967141-20152141 GCF_958295425.1 Solea solea | reverse complement strand
TGGTGTGGGAGAGTGAGTGGTTTACAAACGTCCGTTTCCTGTTGGAAAAGTGAGTCTCACAGTGAGATAAAGACGTGAGGCGTCGCCTCCTTTGTCACTTGCAGTTGAAAACAACGATGCAAGCGAGTGTATGAGTAAGTAAATTATTTTTCAAATCAGAATATTGGCAGGCGGACAGGTGGAAAACACTGTTTACAAATGAAACCACAACAATCGCAGAGAGAATAATGTTATTTCAAAAGACACCGGAGTGTAAATGACACGGCTGGTGGATGTGACTGACTACACACACACACACACACACACGCACACACACACACACACAGTTTGGTTGGCAGTTGCACAGATATAACAGCCAACAGTGAGTGAATTAATGCGATGAGGTGAGAGGCACACGGCGCTGACACTATTAAGTGGGATTATTTACTTTCAGCATGAATCTCTGAACAGATGAGAAGGAGGGAGAAAAAAAATGTTCACGACAACAACAACACATCAAACACACACACACACACACACACACACTGACGCTCTGCTGCCACACTGCAGGATAACAATACAGTGATTATAATATTAATATATGAGGCCGCTGCTGAACCACCTGCTGGGAAACGTGTGATTTATGCCGTGTTCTAACGCTAAACCCGGTTCTGTGTGGGAGTGTTTTCAGGCACTTAAATCTGCAGAGCGGGGCTTTAACAAGCTGCTGAATCCACCCACCACCGGGAGTCACCACATCATTCAGGTTCCCGGGCTTCATCATCGCTTAGCTTGTTGATTATTTTAGCGTTTAATCGAGTACTCGTTTGGTCCGTACAAAAAAAACTGCTGAAAATCAGAAAAACCTTATTTTAACTGTTAAAACAACAACAACAAGATATTAGCCTGATGCTAAAAAATCTACTTGTAATTGAGAGTTTGTCAGTGAGTCAGCAACTTTAGAGGACAATCAGTCAGCAGAAAATAAACACTGCTGTAACTACATGATGCTAGCTTGATGTTAGCTCACTATAGTAGCCAGCAAGTGATCTACGGCTCATGTTTTGATGCAAGGCGGAGAATGCTAACTTCCACAAATGGACAGGAAGTTAGCTAAAGATAAAATTTGCTGGGTTGAAGAACGAAAATGTAAACGAAACAGACGCTAGCAAAGCTTTGAGAGTCACTTTAGAGGACAGCACAAAACACACTACTATGATGTTAGCATGATGTTAGCTCACTACAGCAGTGATCTCTGGTGTGATGTAAGGGAAGAGTAATGCTAACTTCAGCTAATGGAGTGGTTATATATATATATATATATATATATATATATATATGTATATATATATATATATATATATATATATACATATATATATATATACATATATACATATATATATATATATGTATATTTGACATAAGAGTGTAATTAAGAGTAGAACAAGCCCAGAAAAGCAGGTTTGATTTGAATATTGCGAGGATGGAAAAGCAGTGAGTGACTTTCACAGGTGAGAAGAGCAAAGTCCTGCAGGCGGCGCAGAGAATTCATTTAGTGTGAGATCTTTGACAAGTGTGCGACTGGGAAACGACCCTGAGGAGAATCAAGCAGATGTTCCAGAGCGATAGAAAAATAATCCTCACATTCAGCCTCAGTGTCTTCACTCGGAGAGAAAAGGAGACGAAGAGGAGGAGAAGGAGGTGGAGGAGGAGAAGGGAGCAGCAGCAGGTTCTTCCATATATTCACTCATTAACACGGCAAGTCTTTAGCTCTGGGTTAAACAAGACAGTCGAGCGTTTATTACGGCGTTTAGCAAACAGACTGTGAGCTGCTGCTGCTGCTGCTGCTGCTCTTAATGAGAGGAGGAGGAGAAGAAAGAGGAGGAAGAAGAGACGAGTGGAAACAGGAAGTGTTGCTGAACTCCAGTGAAATATTGTTCTAAATCACCTCCCGTCGTGTAAATTAAATTTCCATTTAGACGAACGCAGTCAAAACTAATCGAATTTCATCTGCCTTCTCTCCTCCTCTTCCTCTCCTTCATGTCCTTCTCTCCTCAGCTCTTTTACCTTTACTCAACTCTTCACCTCTGCTTTCATCTCACTCCCATAATCCCCTCTTCTACATTCACCTCTCCTTCTCTTTCCTCTTTCCATTCCCTCTCTTCTTTCCTTCCCTTCATGTTATCTCCTTTCCTTCCCTTTCTTCCTTTGCTTTCCATTCCCTCTCCTTCCTTTCCTTCCCTTTACCTTTTCCTCTCCTTTGTCCTCATTTGTTCAGCCACAGTTTTCTCCTCTGCAGGGTTTTTGTTAATGAAGGCAGGATTTATATATAGAGAGAAAGAGAGGAAGAGAGGAGGCAGTGAGATAGATGAAAAAACAGAGGGAGTGAGAACGATAAGAGTGAGATGAAGAATGAGGCAGAGGAGCGGGCGAGAGAGGCAGCAAATGAGTGGGGAGTACGGAGAGAGAGAGAGAGAGAAAGAGAGCGAGGCAGAGGTGGATGTTGGGTTTTTATAATTGGCTGAGAGAGGGCGAGTACAGTATCACACACACACACACGCACACACACGCACACACTCACACTCACACTCACACACTCACACACTCACACACACACACACACACACGCACACACGCACACACTCACACTCACACACTCACACTCACACACTCACTCACACACACACACACACACTCACACACACTCACACACACACACACACACACACACGCACACACACAGTGAACATTGAAATGAAGTCTCAGACTCTCTGTGGTCTAAAGATGTAAAGATCACACATTGAGCTTCAGCAGCAGCGACTGTCATTTTCCCTTCACTTCACCTAATTACAACCTCTAACCAACCTGTGTGTGTGTGTGTGTGTGTGTGAGTGTGTGAGTGTGAGTGTGTGTGTGAGTGTGTGAGTGTGAGTGTGTGTGTGTGTGTGTGTGTGTCATGTGACTTTACAACAACTTCAGCCAACGACGTCGCTGTTGCGGAGCGTTCACACTGAACAGGAAGTGTGGTTTGCTTAATAAAGTATTATTATAACAAATAACAAATAATAATAATAATAATAATGATGATAATAATTTAACGTCAGTGCACGAGCCTCGTCTTTGCCGTTTATCTGTTAACTATTATCTCATGTTTTATCATAACGTTTGATTTCTTTTATTCTGCTTCATTCTTCAGTCTAACCCACAGAAACATGCAGAGAAACGCAGTGACGGTGTTTCCTCCGCTCACTATTCTGACTCTGCTTCTCTTTCATTCTCTGCTGTGGTGAAACATAATGAGTGTGAAGCTGGACCAGACTTCACAACTGGCATCTGCAACACCATCAAGCGTCCTCATTAATTATTTACAGCGCAGCCTCGACTCTTCCCGACCCAGAGGAGGAAGAGGAGAAAGAGAACAAAACACATTTGCACAGACACTGACACTGACCCACAACCCGCTTCATTCACTGTCAACCGTCCAGTCTCTGAGGGAGAAGAACTCCCATAAATCAGTTCACCACAACTGGAAACCAACCCATGAAATAGTCACAAATATCCCAGAATATTACATCTGGACATATATCATTTAGGACACACGACCGCGGCTACACACTGTAGCCGCGGTCGTGTGTTGACAGCAGACGTCAGTCGGCGCTGAGTGTTTTTGGTGAAAATGGATTTGTGAAGTGCAGCGGCAGCACTTCATGGTTCACCCGGCGACCAAAGGTTTCAGGAAAGGTTTGATGTGAAGAGTGTTTGTACGACGTGTTGCCACGTAACAAAAGGCTCAGCCGATGTTTACAATATTATAGAACATGTTTCACGGCTTTATCTCACTGTGAGACTCACTTTTCCAACAGGAAACGGACGTTTGTGAACCACTCACTCTCCCACACCAAAGCCCACAGAGAAAATCAGTGATTTTAACATCACAGCACACAGGAGTTGTCGATCCACTGCTGCCTCCATCACTAAGTTCACATGTCTTATTTTAACACTTCAGCAAAGTGACCACACGAGGCAGCAGTAGACCAGCGGCTCCTGTGTCCCTGTGAGCTTAAATCACTGATTTTCTCTATGGGATTTGGTTCTGACAAAAGTTTGATATAAGATTTTATATATATGTATATATACATGTATATATACATGTATATATATATATATATATATATATATATATGTATATATATATATATACATATATACATACAGTATATATATATATATACATATGTATATTTATATATATATATACAAAACTACTCCCTGTGAACCATCTACACAGAGTATAAGAGTCCATTTAACACACACACACGATGAGGATTAGTGTTAAATTGAACAAAGTTAATGTCAACATTTAAACACTTGAATTTAAATATAAACAGTTAAATGGACTCTTTTCAGCGAGTATAAATATCACATGAGGGACAAAGTAGTGTCTGTTATTAAGCAAAAAGGCAATAAATGTAAATAATTGAATAATACTTAAAGCAGCGAGGTGAATGAGTGTTTACACAGTGATAAGGTCAGCGGTGTGTTTTTTACTTTGGTTTTTTGATTTTCCAAACCTTGCTTCTTCTTCTGCGTTTGTGGAAAACAACATGTTTTAGAAAATAAAAATATCTAAACTCTGTGTCCCGTTTCTCCGTCTTTAGTCCAAGAAAAGATCATTTAAAGATGGTTTACCAGCTCTTTTCATCGTCACTCTCCTCGTCCTCATCACTCTAATCATTCTCGATTGATTAAGTCTTTTAAAGTAGAATTAATCAAGTCATTTTCTTATCATTCTTGGATTCACTTTATTAAGTACACCTGCTCAACCTACCAAGCTACCTGTCTAGCTCCTATCTACCTAACAGTCTCCAGGTCAGAGGTCAGAGGTCAGATTTTCAGTAATAAGTGGCTCCACTGAGCAGCTGCTTGTTTTCCACAGATGTAAAAGCAGCTCTTCTTCTTCTTCTTCTTCTTCTTCTTATGGAGCAAAGGAAGAAACGTGTTAGCATAGCCTGATTAGAGCAGACGCACTGCCATGTGTTCACCATGCCATGTGATAGTGAAATGAATGTCAGCTCCTCATAATAATAATAATAATAATTATTATTATTATTATTATTATTATTATTATCCTGTCAGGTGGGAACATAATTACATCTCTTCTAATCACTGAGTGAGAAATACTGAGTGACATCGTTCATTTTCAACGGAACTATCTTTTTAACATGATACTATAACTTTACATGTGCATGTGTGTGCGTGTGTGGGTGAGTGTGAGTGGGTGTGTGTGTGTGTGTGTGTGTGTGTGTGCGTTCAACTCCCACCATCACCAGTTCAAACACAACTGAGGCCGACAGCGACGTCTGTGACTGATGCTCACACCGGAATACACCACAGCCCCCCCCCCCCGGCATGCAGCATAATGTGATCACACACACACACACACACGCACACAGACACGCACACGCACGCACACACAGACACACACACAAACATATACACTCAGCCGAGAAATAATGTCTTCCTGTCCCGAGGACGAGGTATTGATTGTAGCTCCGCCAGCACCGAGTTTCAATTTGCACATTTAGAGTTTGACAGCAGTGTGTGTGTGTGTGTGTGTGTGTGTGTGTGTGTGTGTGTGTGTCGGGCCTTCGATCGTTGTTAACGGTGAAAATGCTCGTAACTTACAGCGTAAATGGCTCCACAGGAAATGTAAGAATGTAAAACACAGAACACTTTTGTACCAGAGGAGAGAATTCAATTAAAACAAATCCACGACGCTAACGAGCACAAAACTACTGCTGCTGCTGCTGCTGCTGCTGCTGTTACTGTTACTGCTGCTGTTACTGCTGCTGCTGCTGTTACTGCTGCTGCTGCTGCTGCTGTTACTGCTGCTGCTGCTGCTGCTGCTGATGTTACTGCTGCTGTTACTGTTACTGCTGCTGCTGCTGCTGCTGTTACTGCTGCTGCTGCTGTTACTGCTGCTGTTACTGTTACTGCTGCTGCTGCTGCTGTTACTGCTGCTGTTACTGTTACTGCTGCTGTTACTGCTGCTGCTGCTGTTACTGCTGCTGCTGCTGTTACTGCTGCTGCTGCTGCTGCTGTTACTGCTGCTGCTGCTGCTGCTACTGCTGCTGCTGTTACTGTTACTGCTGCTGCTACTGCTGCTGCTGCTGCTGCTACTGCTGCTGCTGTTACTGTTACTGCTGCTGCTACTGCTGCTGCTGCTGCTGATGTTACTGCTGCTGTTACTGTTACTGCTGCTGCTGCTGTTACTGCTGCTGCTGCTGCTGCTGCTGTTACTGTTACTGCTGCTGCTGCTGCTGTTACTGTTACTGCTGCTGCTGCTGTTACTGTTACTGCTGCTGTTACTGCTGCTGCTGCTGCTGCTGCTGTTACTGCTGCTGTTACTGCTGCTGCTGCTGCTGTTACTGCTGCTGCTGCTGCTGCTGCTACTGCTGCTGCTGTTACTGCTGCTGTTACTGTTACTGCTGCTGCTGCTGCTACTGCTGCTGCTGTTACTGCTGCTGTTACTGTTACTGCTGCTGCTGCTGCTGTTACTGCTGCAGCTGTTACTGCTGCTGCTGTTAGTGCTGCTGCTGCTGTTACTGCTGCTGCTGCTGCTGTTACTGCTGCTGTTACTACTGCTGCTGTTACTGCTGCTGCTCCTGCTGCTGTTGCTGCTGTTACTGCTGCTGTTGCTGCTGTTACTGCTGTTGCTGCTGCTGTTTCTGCTGCTGCTGCAGCAGATAAGTTGTTGACCAGTTCCCTCAAATTAAAGGACCAAATGTGCTGACACAGGTAAAATATGAGAGGACAACAAAATTCAAATACTTTCAATGATCCCCATCTATTTTGGGGCAATTGGGCCAAAACCTTCAAAAATATTTTTCTTTCAAATTCACAAACTTTCAAGGATTTCAAGGAGGTGGGGTGGGGGGAATAACAGCTCTTGGAAGGAATTCAAGGACCTTTATGACAGCTCTCATCAGATCAGAAAGTGTCTCGTTAATGTGTCAAAGAAATGAGTGAAAACGAATTCACGAGACAATTTCCTTAATGACATCCATCAACTGTGAGTCCATTATAGGTGCTTTTAAAATGGTTTTCACACACACACACACACACACACGCACACACGCACGCACACACACACGCACACACGCACGCACACACGCACGCACACTCATAGAGAGCAGAAGACGGCAGTTAATAGTAGCGTAATGAAGAGTTACGACATAAACTCCTTATAAGCCTCTCATCGCTCATAAATTACTTAGAAACCAATTTCATACCAAAGCAGGAGAGAAAAGAGGAGGAGGAGGAGGAGGAGGAGGAGAAAAGAAAAGAAAAGAAAAGGAGACAAGGAGCTGAGAAAGAGAAGAAAGAATTGGACCAAAACCAAAAACGTCACATTTCTATGAGCATTTACAGTAGTTTTGTTGCTCATCCATTCACACTCACACGTTCACCTTTAACGCAGCAGTTTCTTCTCACTGATATGGACAAAAAAAAAAAAAACCTGTTTGACTTTGACCTTTGACCTGCTCATAATCCACGGGTTAAAGCTTGAACAAAGACAGAGGGAGATGTTGCTGAGCAAGGCCAATGTAAATTACACTGCACACACACACACACACACACACACGCACACGCTTACGCACACACCCACACACACAGTGACTGGGAACAAACCTCCGTATTAATCCTCAGGCCGAGCCGCTGCAAAGGCTCCTGGGAGATTATTAGCTCCAGGACTATTCAGTGCTCCATTTGGATTAGACTGCACTGGGATGGGGATTAAACCCACGTTACAATAGAGGCGGCAAACCCGCTGCTGCACCGCGGCGCCGCCTCCACTGTGGACGCCGTTTGTTTCGTGGGTTTTTTCAAAAAGAAAAACACAAAAGAAACGAGGAGATAAAAACCAGGAGATGCTTGTGATCCTTCACCGGCAGATTAAAGACACACTACGCAACACAAGACTTACACGCGCTAACACACTTTAAAGGCACAGTGTGTCAAATTTAACAACATGTATCGCTTAATTGCTTCATATGTTCTCTTTGGAGTGTGTTGTTGAAACTATGTGGCCTTTAAAGTTAGCTTCACACATCTTTTTATTTGTGTTTATTGTGGTCTACTGTAAAAACCCGGTGGTCCATAAATGGTCCGCCCTTAAAAAATAACAAGAAGTGGGCTGTGTTTTTACACCTTAAAAAGCGGTTAAGGTGTTTGGCTGCACTTTAATAATATACGATAAGTATAATTATTTTATCTTCAAGTTAAGCCTTAGACCTTTAAACCCATTTAAAAAATGGTATTTACGTTCAAGATAAAGATGTCATTTTATGTTTTATTGATATTTGAAACTATGTAGCCTTTAAAGTTAGTTACTGTTACTCGTTCATCCCGGGCTACTGTAAAAACACGGTCCGCCCTCTGCTGCAGATAACTCCGCCCACTGTCTGATTTTGAAAAACACGACAGGCTGTTTTCACCCCTTAAAAAAAGTGGTTAAGGGTTGTATTTAGAAAATTTTAATTAAATAAAAAATAAAATTAAACAGAACTTTTCTAACTTTAAATTTTGCCCACTAAAATTTCCAATTTACTCAAATTTTTACAAAAAAATAGAGAATACATTTCCATTTTGTGACCTTAAACAGCTTCCATCTCATTTGTTTTATTTTAAAACGTGTGAACGTCTTCTTTATTTCCTGGTCCAGATTATAATCTCCACTTTAATGTAATTAATTGATATTCCTTTAATCTTGCGACGCCTTTTGATCGTGTGGTTTTTTAATCTCCTTCTTGTCATTTGATCTCCGTTAATCTCGGCTGTTTTAATGAAACTCTTTAGTCTCAGTGTGAGAAACGAGAGACACAAACACAAACGTCTTTTTCTTCTTCGTTGTTTTTTTCTCTGGAGGCAAAAAATAATCTGAATAATTCATACTTTTACTTTCTCATCAAACGACTGTGAGTTTTATTCTTTATATCAACGGTGATATTTGAACATAATTAAAGGGTTAAACAGCAACACAGTGAGAGGAAGTCAGGTTGTTTAGTGCTGACAGTATCGTATTATGGTATGCATACATTACACTTTACACTGTGGAAGGTTATTTATTCACACGTTCACTGTCAGAGCAACATTTACATTTAGATGATTTTCAAGGTTTGTTTTTAAAAACCTGCTTTAATTCAGAGACGCAGGTCAAAGGTCAAGTTTTTTGTTGTGACGACAAACTTTAATGCTGCTTCACACATTCACTCACACATTCACCCATTCACCCATTCACTTACACATTCACCCATTAACTCACACATTCACTTCCACATTCACCCATTTACTCACACATTCACTTACACATTCACACATGCACCCATTCACATTGACTCAACCATACACTCACACATTCACCCATTCACTCACACATTCACCCATTTACTCACACATTCACTTAAACATTCACACGTTCACTCACATTCACTCACACATTCACACTTTCACCCCTTCACTCACATTCACCCATTCACTCACACATTCACCCATTTACTCACACATTCACTTACTCATTCACCCACACATTCACTTAAACATTCACACATTCACTCACATTCACTCAACCATTCACTCACACATTTGCGCATTCACTCACACATTCCCACAGTGAATTTTCAGTCCCAAGGACTTTCAAGACCTGTGGAAACCGTGTGCTTGTAAATAAACAAATACAGTTCATATTTGTTCATCCCGAGTGAACGCATAATTTCACCCATTCACACCATGTGGTAATTGTTTGACCTGGAAACAAAGTTTGTACAACAACAAAATAAAAGGATTCACAAAATTAAATTAAATGAATGATGTTATTTTCTGGGTTTTTAGGTTTTTACTTCATTCTTGAAGCTCCTCCCCTCACACTTTATCTCTTTAACTTCAACACAGAGACAATCCTGAGGCTCCTCCCCTCACAATTTATCTCTTCAATGAATCAAATGAAATGTCACTAACAGGAAAAATCCAGTGTGAATCATAAAAAAACATGTTTTTGTTTAAATGATTCAGCAGATGTTTTTGTCCATAAATGATTGAAAGTTTCTCTGAGGATCTGAATGTTTCCACAGCAACCTTTTCATCATCTTCCACAAAACAGGAAGATTCAGTAAATAAATAAATAAATAAATAAATCTCAATCACGTCCACTTTATTACAGCGTTGACTTGATTAGTGGGAATTAGCGACGAGCAGAGGTCGAGCAGATCGATGCTCTGTCAGTGCAGCCTGTTAACTCCTCTACACACACACACACACACACACACACGCACACAGACACACATACACACACACAGACACACAGAGGAGGAGCGGTCTGCACTAAAGGTCAAATGCCTTATCCTTATCGCAGATGTCATGTGATGATCTCCAACCCACTATGAGAGATAACATTTCTGTGTCTTGAGTGCATTTTTATTTTTTAACTTAATCTCGCTGTGAAATAGGTTTTTCTAATTGGAAACTAAAGTTTGATTTCTCACTCTCCCACACCAAAGCCCATAGAGAAAATCAGTGATGTTAACATCACAGCACACAGGAGTTGTTGATCCACTGCTGCCTCCATCACTAAGTTCAAATGTCTTATTTTGTAAATTCGGCTTTTGAAATCCTTCACTCTGATCAACCTCAGTGACACAAAGTGACCACACGAGGCAGCAGTAGACCAGCAGCTCCTGTGTCCCTGCAGCTAAAATCACTGATTTTCTCTGTGGGGTTTGGTGTGGGAGAGTGAGAAATCAAACTTTAGTTTCCAATTAGAAAAACCTATTTCCTAACCAGGAGCTGCTGGTCTACTGCTGCCTCGTGTGGTCACTTTGTGTCACTGAGGTCAATCCTAATACAGAGTTTCTTACTCCCGTGTGCTGTGTTGTTAAAATCACTGATTTTCTCTATGGGCTTTGGTGTGGTGTGAACTGTTGTCTTATTTACACTCAAAGCTCGCAGTAAGAGATGATATAAACATCCTCCATTTTCCTTTAAGGTATAAGGCTGGCAGAAATGTATTATCACACATATATTTTTGGGTGGTTACTGAGCGACTCCGACCCGAGGAAGAACCACGCGGGAACAGAAATGCTGAGTTTAATAATGTTTTTTGAGCGACAATGATTTTGCCATTACAGCTACACGAAAAAAGTGCCGTGAATAATCAGACAGTGAGATATAACGTTTTTAAAAAAGCAACAGCAACCACCTGCTGAAACCTGAGTCTGCGTCTGTCTGGACCCAGACTGACGGCTATTTTTAAGTTGCACCACGCTTTCTGGAGAGTGTGTGTGTCTGTGTGTCTGTGTGTGTCTGTGTGTGTCTGAGTGTGTGTGCGAGCGCTGGGTTTATATTTGGGTTGTGACAGCATGTCTCGAGGTAAGTCGAGAGGCAGTTTTCTCTGCCGGCAGAACGTGACACAGTCAGTCTCTTCACTGACATGTTCTCTCTCTATTTTTCCTCTTCATTTATTTATTTATTTATTTATTGAGTGATTGAGTGATTGAGTGATTGAGTGATTGATTGATTGATTTATGTATTTATTTATTTATTCATAGCTCACTGTGATCAACCATAAACAAACATTCTCTATATATATACATGCTTCGAGTCAAATAAGAGTAAAAAACAAAAACATTTTATTCATATATTAAGGTATTCATGAAGTAATAACTAATCTATGAAACAAGTAGAAGCAGAATAGTTTTGAAAGGTTTTGGAATAGAAATGACACTCGTAAATCAAATTACAGATCAGTTTATGTTGGCATATGTTGCGATGCAGATGATTCACTTTAATTCAAAGACCTTTATTTTTGTCATCGCGAGTAAATTCAAAGAAAAACATCAACTGAGTTGTGACGAGATGTGACGCGAGGATTGTCTGTGTCAGGAAAAGACCAGTCGCTCAGAGCGTTTCTGTTAACGCTGAGAAGTTGTTTACAAAAGCCTGTTGCTATGGTTACAACTGAACGTGTTAAGAAAGCTTTTTAAAACATGAACATACAGTCAAATAAAACATGTAAAAACCAGCCGGATCATTCGTTATGCAGATGACGTGACGTTATTCTGACATGCAGCAGGTTTTTATTACAGTTTCTGGTTTTTTATTAAGGAAATTGTTGACTCTGAAATCTGTGACTGAAAAATGATGATGTGGTTCCAAATGAATGTAGAAATAAACATTTTTCAACTTTAAAGTGGGAAATACAGTAAAAATAAAAGTGTTATTTGTTATGCAGATGATGTGACGTTATTCTACATGCAGCAGGTTCATATTACTGTTTTTGTGTCTTACTGTATCTGTGTAGCAATCACTGGGATATCAGTTTTATTTTATGTTAAATATTTGCATATTTACAGAGTACGACCACGACACCTGAAACATGTTCATGTGGTTCCAAATAAGTGAAAAAAGAAACATGATTGAAACATGAGGTGGACACGAGGTTCTTTGTGACGTTATTGTTAACATGCGGCAGAGTTGTGGTTGTTGTTGTTTTTCTTTCATAAGAAAAGCAGCTTATATTTACAATGTAACGTACAACATGAGCTGCAGAGAGGAGACTCCTGTGTCGTCGTCTCTCCCTCCTCCTCCCCCCCCCGTCCCTCCTGTCCCTCCTGTCCCTCCTCCTCCCCCTCCTGTCCCTCGCTCTATTAACCCGAGACATTTGCATGGACTGTTCCATTAGACGAGTGGACAGCCGAGCAGATGAGACCAGAAACAGAGAGAGAGAGGAGAAGACGAGGCAGAGCAGAGAGATAATGATACAACATCCCAACATCCTGACAGAACAATTTCCTCTCTCCCTCCGTCTTCTACCTCTCTCGCCCTCACACACACACACTTGTCTGATGAGACTGTCATGCCGGGAGATCGGCTGATCCATCTTTCTCTATCTCTCTCTTCCCTCCTTCCTTTTCTTTCTCTCTCCTCCCTCCATTAAACTTTTATTACTCCTTCTGTCTCTTCCTCTTCCTCCCGTCTCTCGCACATCCTCACTTCCTCTTTTCAGGCTAATTCAGAAGATTACAACCCATGAATTCAGAGAGCGCTGTGATGTGGAGGGAAAGGCACTGATGAACTGTTTTTATTCTCCACATCAATCGTCCAAAGAACTTATTAATGTGTGTGTGTGGGGGGGGGGGGGGGGGTCACGGGGGTCAAAGGTGACGCTGCTATCATGTGGCAAAGACGCCGCTGCGCTACGACGGAGACGTTTAATCCTGAGCAGAATCATGAAGTCGAGACATGATCGTAACAATTTAACGCTTCATAAAGTGGTTTACAGATAGACAGGGACGGGGACAGAAAATAGGCTAAAGAGAGTTAAAAGGGATGATGGGGACAGGTGGTGAGACAAGGACAGGGACAAAGGACAAAGACAGAAATACAGTAAGTGCAGGAAAAAGAACAGGTACAGGTAGGAGGACAGGGACAAGAGCATAGATGGGGACAAGGACAGGGACGAGAACAAGGACAGAGACAAGGACAGGGACAAGGACAGAGACAAGGACGTGGACAAGAACGGGGGATGACGATGAGGTACAGAAACAGGTACAGGAATGGTGGGAAAAGCAGGAACAGGTCTAGGGACAAGGAAAAGGACGGCACAGAGACATTTAGCAAAGGTCAAACGTTATCAAACATTGATGAATTCAGGTTTTTAAAGCTACAAATTGAAGCTGTCTGTCTGACTCTGACCCACATTAAACCGATAATGTGGTCTCGTCCACACAGGTCGTCTTTGACCTGAATGGACTGCACCTGAAACGAGCCGGGCCAAAGGATCCGGGCCAAGTGGAGCACGGACTGAGCCCGGAGGCGGGCGTTCGGACTGTGACAGCTGGCTGGTTTGGCAGGCGGAGACGAGAACTGGCACATGTCAGTCCACCGCCTCCTCCTCGTGCAGGGTTTGCCCACAGAGACCAGGACTGCTCACCCTGACGTCTGGACCAGTTCCTGCTCAAGAAGACGCTTCAGACCGGGGGGACACTTGTGTGTGAAGACAGCGTGACGCAAGTTCTTTACAGTCTTAAAAATGAATCATTGTCTTTGTACTCGATAAAACCAGGCAGGTTGTTCTGAGCCTATTTTCAAGTTGGGGACCAAAACCTGGTTCCAGTATGACTCTGGTTTCTTTATTAGCTCCACTGCAGGACCTCTTAGTTCTCTTTGTGACACCATGAAGATCACAGATCACAACCATCGCTCTGTGGAAGTGGAAACCAGCTGTGAGTGAAAGTTTGTGGTCTGTGATAGAACCTGGTTCCTGGATCGAGCTGAGCCGACACTAAAATGTGACGTCAACAGACTGCCGGCCACTGATTGGTCAGAGAGTATCGTCACTTTAAGAGTCATGAGCACGACGTCTGACACCAGAATCAACGCCAACAATGTCCAACTGAAAACACGCGTTCATCTCCAACATTTAGCAAAAGGAAAAAGGAAATGTCTAAAATGTCCATATTTAACAGAGGAGTCTGGTGTGTTTCATGCAAAACAATAGAAGGTAAGTTTTGCATAAATATAAGAAATTCTGAGAGAAACATTCTTAAATTCAGCTTAATTAAGTAAAGGGAGACTCATTTTAAGTAAAACTTTCTTATACTCTTTGCTTGTAATAAGTACAAATATTAAATATTGGTCATTTTATGGAACATTACAGTGAGAAAGTGCTGCAGATTTACAAGGAAGCATTAAATATTCTAGCAAAGCAGGATTTGCTTCCTCCACAGGCAGACCATTTTTCTCAAAACAAGAAAATCTGACTTTGACTTAAATCTGAGAATATTTGGCTTCTTTATCGTACGGCTGTTATTGCAGTGTGGTCTTTGTGACCTCTGAACATGAGACTTCAACCTTTTTCCTTGCACAAAAATAAAAAATCACTGACCAAACACTTAAAGTTTAACATGTGACAAACCAAGCATGACTCTGTGTGTGTGTCTGTGCGTGTGTGTGCGTGTGTGTGTGTGTGTGTGTGCGTTCACACGGGCGTTAACTCGTGTTTGACAAAGTCTCCCCGGCCGAGCGAGCCACTTCAAAGCCACTCAGCTAAAAGTAACGTAATGTTTCGCTCAGCGAGAAGCAACAATATATTTCAGCTCGCTCGACCTCCTCCGCTAAGACGCCACCATGATCCATCTGGGTTCTGGGTGGAGGTTTCTGAGATAAATAATAATCCACCAGACCAATATTCATGTGTTCATACCTGTTGAAACCTGCATGAACCCCAAAAACACAGTCGCACTGAAACGGTTTAAGGTTCACTCTTGCGAACTTGAGATGAAATGTTCACTTGGACTCCAGGACAACCTGATTTCAGATCTTGGTGGTATAAGTTCAAGGTCACCACATTCTAGTTCTGTTTAGTGAGACCACGATATCTCAGCAACCCTCCAAGGATTCCCGTCAAATGTGGTTCAAACCTTCACATGGACTCAAAGATGAACCGATTAGATGTTGGTCCTCTACAACGGACCTTCTGACACATCTGGAAAGAATGTCTTCAACTTGGGAGCAAATGTTCACTTAGACTCCTGGAAAAACTGATTAGACTTTGGTGGATAAAAGTCAAGGTGGTATTCTTCACTTGGACTCGAAGGTGAACTGATTAGATGAATGTGGACAAATGTCAAAGAACTTGGCCTCTGTGATGTCACAGAAGCATCTGAAGAACATCTCGAGGGAAGTCTTTCCAGTTTGGTAGAAAAACTCACATGAAATCACAGATGGACGTTTGGTGGTCAACGGTGAAAAGTGATGTTTGTGGCGTCGTGATCATCAAATTTCAAACAAACAAAGACCAGTGGACTTAAACAGAACAGCCTGCTTTGTTTTTATGATTGTAAGTTAAATAAGACTTAATGATCTTTAAAATGGCAAAGACAAGTAATTATGGTCTGTCCCTCAGGTGAGCATCAGATTTCAGATGAGATTAATGCTGAAGTGCTCAAACTCGCGTACACTTTTACTCTTAAACACAACAGGAGATTATGATGACAACAACACCAATAAGCAGCAGCAGTAACAGCAGCAGCAGCAGCAGAAGCAGAAGCAGCAGTAACAGCAGCAGCAGCAGCAGAGCCTCAGGAAAATTAAGCAAGTGCGACAAATACATATTGGGAACGCTGCACAAAAAGGTTGGGAAATTAACGGGTAATTTAATCCTGCTTACAACGCCAAAACGGCACGTGTGTGTGTCTGTGTATGTGTGTGTGTGTCTGCGTGTGCGTGTGTGCTCATGCTGAGCTGGAACATATTGCTGTTTGTTCAACGACAAAAGCCAGAAGGAGGAAACAAATTCAGGCAGAAACTCTTGAACGGTTACACTGAGACTACTGTGTGTGTGTGTGTGTGTGTGTGTAGCAGTGTGTGTGTGCTGTATAATAATGTGCTTAAAGCATCAATCGATGACAGATACATTTAAGGAGAAGGAAACTTTCCCCCCGTGTCTGCGGAGAAAACAAATCCACGCTGAGTTTCCATTTCATTCTCTGAACTTTAGACTTTAGTACTTTTACTTGTACTTAAGTCAAATCTGATCAAAATAATACTTTTACTGCAGAATTGAATATTTCAGTGCTGAGTCATGGAAAACCACCCACACTGCGCCGTGCTACCACTGTTGTGTTTCCAGCTTCTCAAACGGAACGCAGCGACTTCCGAGTCCCAATGTAAAAGGAACGCGGCCTCAGATATCAGTGTCGCCCGGTGACACGACCTCGCCGCACACAGGAAGTGGACTCGTCTCACGTGGAGACAGACGGAGGCTGCGGCGGTGGCATCGAGGTCGTACAGCGAGTCCACGAAACGTCCACACAGCGGTGGATTAGTGGTAGAGCGAGTTGTCTTTCAACTCAAAGGGTGTGGGTTTGAATCCCGGCTCCGCTAGTCGACATGAATGTAGATTTGTGCTGCGTGAAAGGGTGAAACTGTAGTTTTAACCAGCTTTGAGAGGTCATCACTTTAATAAATACAGATTTTACCATTTGTCTCCGCCCGCCCCTGCTCTGCTGCTGCATACACAAACGCTCCCTCAGTCAGGTCTCAAAACGCAGTGGAACAGAGGTTACGTACTGCAGCTTTAAGTCATTAGAGACACCTGTGTTTGTTTACCTCCTCGCTCACTCGCTCATTTGTGAATTATTCATCTGATTGTGTTTATCACACCGTATTTATTTACTCAATCGCAATAACTGGTTACTGCCCACACACACACACACACACACACACACACACACACACCCTCTACGTTGTGTTTTAATTTGTCGGCTCCTGCGTTTTCTCTTGTGCTTCTTCAGCTGAAAGTTGTTATTAGTGAACTCTGCATGCTGTGTGTGTGTGTGTGTGTGTGTGTGTGTGTGTGTGTTTACTGCAGTGTTTTACTTGTAGTTCTCTGCAGCTCAGCAGGGGAGACTGATGCTGCTTTTGTGTGTTGTGTTGGTTTCTGTGCACGTTTCACTGTGTGTGCGTGTGTGTGTGTAAGGAGTTGCAGAGCATCAGCGTGAAGTTACATCCAGCTGTTCTCAGGATCATCAGCACTAACCCTGCACTGCTGCATAAAGTCCACACCAGCAGAAAGAGCCACTTTAACAACTTTGTGTGCGTGTGTGTGTGTGTGAGTGTGTGTCTCTCTAAGAATCGGATTCAAATCCTGACAACTTTATTGATCTCAGTTCATCCGGACGACAAGCACACAAACGACATTCATAAATATTTCTTCTGTCGTTTAAATGTAGATTATTTCTGTTGACGAAGAATAAAAGAAGATTTTTAACAATAAAAAACGTCCACTTTTTATTCGCCTTCTTCTCTGTGAGCGTCAACAAGAAGACTTCATACTGAGGAGTCAGCCTCACTTTAACTCAAAAAATCATAAGCAGATTTCAGAACTTTAAGTAGATTTCAGAATGTTGAGTAGATTTCGGAATTATAAGTAGAATTGGAACTTTAAGTAGATTTCGGAATTATAAATTTAAGTATATTCCGGAATTACAACTTTAAGTAGATTTTGGAATTTTAAGTAGATTTGGGAATTTTAAGTAGATTTCGGAACTTTAAGTATATTTTGGATTTATAAGTAGGATTTTTTAGTCGTTTTAACTGATCTGCATTCATCTTAATTCAAATCTTTGTCCTAAATTGGAACCAGTTCCTCAGAAAATAAGGTTCTGCCTCGTTAGGACCAGGTTTTGGTCTCCATGACGACTGCTGGTCCTGACATGGCAGAGAGCACACACACACACACAGAGAGAGAAGATGATGATGTAATAATAATGATTTCTGTGGTGGAGACAAAGCATACGATCGATGAACGAGAGTGACACCAACATTCACACGTTCACACGTTCACTAACGACTCCTTCAAAAACCAAGTCACAGGACAAACAACAAGAATATCATCAATCCAGATTACAGACAAACATACAGTCCTAGTGATTTATTTTGAAGAGCCACAAAGAGGAAAGTCATTTCAGGACAAAATCATTTCAAACTTTAGTTTTAGTCTGGACGCGTTTGAAACGCAGGATAATTGACGCAGATTAAAGATTTATTCTGAAAATATAAAAACCAGGTTTTAAACCTTCACTCTTTAATCTGCAGCTCAGCTTCAGGGACTGAAGTGGATTTAGTTCTTCACCTCTCACTTTCTCACACTCTAGTTTAGTTTAACTTTGAAAATACTAAAGAAGAAGAAGAAGAAGAAGAAGAAGAAGAAAAAGATTCTCTGAACGAGATCAGGATTCAGAGCCTGTTAGCCGACATGCTAGCTGCAGTGAAGCGGCTTAGCGTCAGTGTCGCCACGGCGATCGTGTAGAGCATCACCACGGTACTAAGCAGCACAGAGATTACCCACAATGCACTGAGGGGATTTCTTGTCTTCTTCTCCCGAACGTGTCGAGACTGAAAATGGTCCAGTGGATTTAAAGAAGCAGTTCTTCAAGTTTAAGGAAAGATTTCATATTTAAGGGTTAAAATCAATGATTTCATCGAGATTAAAAGACTTTTTTTTTTTAAAACAATATCACTGAAAAGCAAGTTATTACCTGGATTTTACTTGTCTTTATTAACATAGAGTTACTGACGTTATTACTATGTTGTAACATGAAGTACAACATTATTAGTATTGTAGTATTTTACATTAATACACAATAACAATGATTCTTATGAAATTGTGGAGTTTTTTAGTGAAATATTGCATTTTTGGGAGGTAAAATGTTAATTTGAAGGTTTCTTGGTGAGATATTAAATTTTTTGATTACACTTTTTTTTTTGGTAAATTATTTTGTGAAATGTGTTGTTGTTATGATGATGACGTTGTTATTAAATATCAACATCGCAGTTTATTATGAAAATAATAGTAATAATAACAATAATAATAATTATAATAATAACACAGAGTTCTTTCTTTTTTCTGGCAACTGTGACACAGACGAGGACGAGGACGCGTGGGAAGAACCGAGGCTAATAAACGGATGAATGTTTAGCTGCGTGTTTGTGATTCATGAAAGAAAAAAAAACATGAGTCAGTGTTTGACTGAGTGTGAAAGGACACACACACACACACACACACACACACACAAGGAAGAGTCTGTGGGTAATGGGGGCGGGACTAGATACGCTTTTGCTTCTCCCGCTTTCCTTTTCGGTGATGTGTATTGTGTGAACTACACTAAGATGTGATGATGAGTGATCTAACTGTAATAAATACACACACGCACACACACACGATCATGTTAACATGACTGAGTCATGTTAGCGACTCAGTGGAGCGGTGAACTCGGCCTCTGGTCGCCGATGGTTACGCCTCCATTTTGGAGCCGAGACACCACAACACGTTGTGCATGTGTGTGTGTGTGTGTGTGTGTGTGTGTGTGTGTGTGTGTGTGTGACAGGATAATAATTTCACACACTTTCGCTGTCACAGTGTTTCACGAGCTCCACATGGAACATGTTGTTTTCAGAATAAAAGCACAAAGGCTGATTGTTTGTGTTGTTGACGTGTCCACACGTCTTTACAGAAATAAATACAAATAAATAAATCACGTCTTTGTTTTTACGTCTGAGGATCAAAGCAGTTCTGTTGTTTACTCACGGTTGTATTTTTTGCATCTGTCTGTAAAAGCACTCACTCTCCCACACCAAAGCCCATAGAGAAACTCAGTGATTTTAACGTCACAGCACACAGGAGTTGTTGATCCACTGCTGACTCCATCACTAACTTTAAATATCTTATTTTGTCAATTTGGCTTTTGGAAATCTTCATTTAGATTTACTTGAGTGACACAAAGTGACCACACGAGGCAGCAGAGGACCAGCAGCTCCTGTGTCCCCGCCAGCTTAAATCACTGATTTTCTCTGTGGGCTTTGGTGTGGGAGAGTGAGTGCTTTTACAAACTTCAGTTTCCTGTTGGAAAAGTCTGTCTCACAGTGAGATAAAGACGTGAATCTGTCTCTAAAGATATCGTGTGAGCAGATCAGAGGTTTCTGCAGAGAGAAAAGTTCTAGCAGACGCCAAGAAATGAAATCCTGCAGAAAGAACACGTGCTGTCTCGTCAGCTCATTAATGCAAAACAAAAATTTAACACGAGGAGGTTGTTTTTTTTCACCTCGTTCTAATTTTACTTTGGCGACAAAAACAAAACAAGCTTCAGCGGAGAGAGGAATTTAAAGCTGCTGGTGTGAAAAATCCGCGTAAAAGAGAGAAACACGGTGACGGTGATGATGCAGACAGGTGATGCTGATTTAAATGTCAAGTAATCTGATTTAACTCGTGTTTCTGGGATTTTTCAGCTTCTTAAATGTGAATATTTGATGTTTTCTTTGCTCCAAATAACAAAGAAATCATTAAAACGGATTCATTTCCAGACAGTTGAGAACACGATCGTGTCCAGATCCATCCTGATGTGATTCACGGACGTCGATGTTGACGTCAGTGTGTCGTCACTTTTCCGTCTCGACACATTTCCAGCTTACGTTACAGGAGAAGTTTACACGTCTGGTTGCCATGACGACGAGCGGGCGAGGAAGTGCAGGACACGGTTCTCCCGTACGACTCCATTGTCTCGGTGTTTGGATCTAATCCCTGCGGTGCAGCGGCTGTTTTCAGGATTATACTCTCTGTCTGTTTGTCAGCGAGCAGACGGAGTGAGGGGGGAGGAGGGGGGAGGAGGGGGGAGGGGCCATTATTCACTGAGATAATGGCTGGAGTGGAGTGGTTCACACACAAACACACAGTTTCACCAGCTCTGCATGTGGCAATTATCTTTCCTTTCAGCAGCTTGTGGCATCTCCTCCCTCCTTCCCCTCTCTCCTCCCTCCTTCCCCTCTCTCCTCCCTCCTTCCCCTCTCTCCTCTCTCCTTCCTTTCTCTCCTCTCTCCTCTCTCCTCTCTACTCTCTCCTCTCTCCTGGACAAGTGTCCAGGTTAACAGACCTGGATCTGCAGCCGTTAATCTGCCCATTACCCACACAAACCTGAGTTCAGAAGATGCAAGAAGATGCAAACTCCACACAGGAAGGCTTCACTCAGACCAGGAGCCTTCTTACAGTGAAGCTCCATTTCTACATCTAATCAAATTTCCTCCAGAAGATGCTGAGATGTTCGTTGGGAGTGACCAGGAGTGACCAGGATGGACCAGGATGGACCAGGATTAGCCGTTTGGAGATAAAGAAGATATTGGACACAGAAGGTTCATGGGTGTTGTGAAGGAGGACATGAGGACAGTCAGAGGAACAGAAGAGGACACACATGATGGAGGCAGTTAATTCTTTGAAGATTGCTTCACATCACCTTCCATTTCCAATTAATCCCAAAGTCGGAGACGTCGGGAGAAAGAAAATAAAACCTTGGAGGTTTTTCAGTGGAGTTTCTCTCTGCAGCTTCTTCTCTGTGCTGTCGTTGTTCCTGCCAAACCCTCGAGAGATCTACAGCTGCACCGAAACTACGTTAACAGATGATCACATGACAGCAGACCACACATACACACAAACACACTTCCTGTCCAAGATAAATGAGTGCTATCAGCCCCCTACCTCACTGCTAACAGATTAACATGAAACACACACTTCTCACTTGCTCTGTCAAACACACACACACACACACACACACACACGCACTTCATGTACACGTCATCCGCCTTATGTCGGCTCCACAGATACTTTATCACTCCCCTCGGAAACGTAGCAGATGACGCCTTTGATCGACAGCGCTAGCATGACACATATGGACGTCGTTCACAAACACACACTGATGGACAGACGACATCATCATCCTCAAAAAACATCTGTGAAAACACACACACACAGAGAATGATGAGCAAGTGCTACACATGCTAACAGATTTTAAGCTTCCTATGTGAAGCGGTGGTGGCTGTGTCACTCACTCCTCCACCATCATCATCATCATCCACAACTATGTCAGGGTGACCCTTAAATCTGCCAAATCCAACAGTTTCCCAGTTAACACCTACACGCAGCTTCATATTAGGCTGTGTTCACAACGCACGCAACACAGATTTGTCGCGCGACAATTTTACGTACAAAGTCAACGCACAGACGCGATATTCACGTCAGCCGGGGCTTCATGTGGCGGCTATCCACGCGTTCATGTGGAGTCAATGTAACTATCCACACATTCATGTGGAGTCAACGTAACTATCCACACGTTCATGTGGAGTCAACGTAACTATCCACGCGTTCATGTGGAGACAACGTAACTATCCAAAGGTTCATGTGAAGACAACCTAACTATCCACAGGTTCATGTGGAGACAACCTAACTATCCACACGTTCATGTGGAGACGACTTAACTATCCACACGTTCATGTGGAGACAACGTAACTATCCACACGTTCATGTGGAGACAACGTAACTATCCACACGTTCATGTGGAGACAACGTATCTATCCACACGTATGGACGAGAGCCGCTTCCAATGACACTATCTCACGACAAGCTTCACACGGGGCGCCGCTTCCGGAAGTTAAAGGTGAAACTCGCCACGTTGTGTGTGGCTCTGTGTGGTTGTTGTGAAACCACCACAAGACGATGGCGTACCACTGGTGGCACACGCACTACAGTTTGAGAACCATGGGTTTGTTGCTCAGAGATTATATCGATAATTTCAGGTAAATAACCGTCATTTTTTTTCAACTTTAACATTAAAAAGACTTATAAGTGAACTACAAGTAAGAAGCGTAAGAGAGTAAGAAAAAGAAGACTTTGAACTAGTAAGAGGTGTGTAAGAGGTAACCCTAACCCTAACCATGTGACCACCTACGTAGGCCCTCTAGTGGTCATCATGTGACACCGCACCTGCCAACTTCCGAATTCCAGTGCATCTTTCAATCGGTTTCTGCATTGAAGTAATTTAAATACGATTTAAACTTGTTCCTTTTCATAAAAGAGAGAAAACAACCAGACGTTTGGTTTAGTCGTTAAAAACCTTCTGTTTTTCTGTCACATATGACAGGATGAATTTAAAGGAAAAGTGTGTGAAACTCATGCACAAACACAGCGACAGGATTTCTGTCTGATTTCTGTTTTAAAAAAACAAAAGCAGAACCCTGAGGCATGAATATTCAACTCTGTGAAAACGAGACGCAATTAAATCTGAGGAGCAGGCCAATAAAAAAAAACACTTTAAAGGTTCATGACGCCATAAAAACCAGATCAATGGGATCAAATACAAACACGTGTGAACATGTGAAATTATTTATCACGACAGTCAGTGATGTGAAAACATGACTTTTACTGTTTTTAACATTTATGAACACAAGAACATCAGAAATGATCAAAAATAACTTTAAAAATGTAAAACGAAAAGATCAGAGTGTGTGTGTGTGTGTGTGCATGTGTGTGCATGTGTGTGCATGCTTCACACTCTTCACGTGGAGAGTGTTTTTATCGTAAAATGATGTCAGCGGTCGTCAGAGCGTCGCGCTCCTTATCTTCCCGCCGAGCGTCTCCCGCTAAGAGGATTTCTATTTTGGTGTTTAATTTAATTTCTTGGCAGAAACAGGGATTGTAATTTTAGTCGCTTCCTTTATGAAAATTTGCTCAGTTCCATAATCTAAATGAGGGGATTAATCCCGGGCTTTGTGTGAGTGTGTGTGTGTGTGTGTGTGTACCTGTGTGTGTACCTGTGTGTGTCTGTGTGTGTCTGTGTGTGCCTGTGTCACAACAACAGAAGCAGAATGTGTGTAAATGTGAAGTTTTTGTTTGTTTATATAGCATCTCATATTAAAGCTGCAGTAGGCGGTTCAGTACAGTACAGACCACAAAAACCAGCCCCAACCGCTCCATTCTTTGACACCTTTCCCTTGTAGAGTAAAAAACATGGTACGGTCAGGGTGGTGCTACAATAAAGCGGCTCCACCCACAACAGTCAGCTGATCGGGGTGACAGAAAAGGGCCACTCCCCTGCGAAACTGCTAAATCTTTGTAGCAAAAAATCAGCCGTAAGATCATCTCTGAATGTCTACGACACGGGAAGTTTTAAAAAAGAAAGAGCTTGGAATAAAGTCAGTGAGAACGTCTGTCTACCTGGTAAGAAGTAGTGTGTGTACCTGTAGTGCCTGGTGTCTCTCAGCGCTCGGTTGCTGGGGATACGCTCACTCTCCCTCTGGTTGAAGGCGTACAGCGTGTACGGGTCGTCGCCGGGCTTCCAGCGCCGAGCGCTCAGGTAACTGCGCTCGTCGAAACCGTCCAACATGTCCTCCCACTCTGCGTCCGAGAGCTGTCAATCAATCAATCACTTATTTGTTAATACATCGACCAGTTTAATGTTGTTAGTGAACAGTAGAAAGTCATCTGCAAACACAACGACCGTCTCTGAAAGACACGAATGTTTGTTTGGTCCAAAAAATGCCAGAAAACTCTGTCAATCATGATGTTTCTCAAACGCTTTGTTTTTTCTCCACAAACACAAAAAGATGAATGAATGAATGAATGATTTCCAGAAAATATTCACATTTGAGAAGCTGAAAAATCACAGAAACTGTTTCAATTATTGTAAAAAAAACAAACATACAAAATGACGAGTAGGTCGTCAGGATACGTGAGTGTAAAGAGCAGAGCGGAAAACTAACGTAAATAAATAAACTCTTTTAGTCGCAAACGGAAAGAAAAACAAAGAAGAAGATGAAGAACAAAGAGTTTAACGTTTGTCTTTGTTAACGAGCAAAACAACAGGAAGTTAAAAAGCACTTAAATCTTCTTTAAGTAAAGTGACCTTTAAGTAAAGTGACCTTTAAGTAAAGTGACCTTTAAGTAAAGCTCTGCTGATGCGTTTCACGCACACACACAGACATGTGGACGATCACAGCTGAGGACACGTGTCTGACATTTATTAAACACTGATGCAGAGAAAATGTCAGAAACACTGTTTTAAATAAAGACTATAAAGATGATGAAGACATGAACAGAGACACTTTTCAAAGGGAGCGTCGTCTGCTGCAGAACCACACGACAATAAAGTAAGCCAGCGTCTCACTGTGATGAATTTCTGAGCTCAGACGTCTTTAAAGTCGTCGCAGGTTTGTTTGGTTTTTTGTATCAAAGTGAAATCAATCAAAAAAAACAGAAAACATTAAAAACAGCGGTCTGACCCTTTAATATAATAACGATTCTGTTGTTTCCTCTGAAACGATAATAAAAACGATAAAGTAACAGGAAAAATACAAACGTGATTAATGTGGCAAATAAATCGTTTCAGGAAACGAGGAAAGGAAACGAGGAGAGGAAACAAAAGTAGAAAACGAGGAGAGGAAATACGGGGAGGAAACGAGGGAGAAGATACAAGGAGAGGAAACCAGCAGAGGAAACCAGGGGAGGAAACCAGGACAGGAAAGAAGGGGAGGAAATACAAGGAGGAAACGAGGAGAGGAAATACAGGGAGGAAACAAGGGGAGAGCACCAGGAGAGGAACTGCAGCTGCACTTTGTGTCTGTGTCGACTTAAAAGAGCGTTTGTCATTTTTAAACCTCTGTGTGTGTGTGTGCGTGTGTGTGTGTGTGTGTGTGCGTGTGCGTGTGTGTCAGTGATTTTTCTCTCGTCATAAACATAAACAGGAGCCTCGGTAAAAACTCCAGATGTAATATTTCTCTAAAATGACCTCACACGCACACACACGCACACACACGCACACACACGCATGCACACGCACACGCACACGCACACACACACGCACACACACACGCTCACGCACACACACACATACACACACTGCTCATCTTCTTCTCCTCATTATTCAACCATACGAGCTGCTGATGCGACACATTGTCTAAATGGGGCCATTAGAGGAAGTGTGTGTGTGTGTGTGTGTGTGCGTGTGTGTGTGTGTGTGTGTGTGTGGCATAAAGAGAGAAGGGAAAAATGGGGGGAGGGAGTGAAAAGAGAAAGAGGAGGAAAAAAGAAGAGGAAGGTAAGGAGAGACACGGAAGGAAGGAAGGAAGGAAGGAAGGAAGGAAGGAAGGAAGGAAGGATAGATAGCTAACAAAGGAAGAATAGAAGGTAAGGACAGGCAAAAAAGGAAGTAAAGAAAAAACTTGTTTTATGTTGAATTTCAAAGTAAAAGCATTTGTTTTGATATGAAATGATGTAGATTTCACAATAAAAAACTATTATGAAGTGAAATGAATGTGTTAAAGTCAGATTATTCTCTCTCTACTGCCCCCTGTTGATCAGAGCAAACACTTGTCCAGCTTTAATAAAGGACTGAACACATTTGTCCTTTTATTTTCTTCTTTTCATCTTGGAGGACGTGTGAGCTTGTGTGAGATTAAAAACCTAATCTGTGGTCACATCAGAATCCTTCATCCTTCATCTCTCCTCGTCTCCTCACCTTCTAATCCTCCTTTTTTTCCATCCTTCTTCTCATTTAACGTTACTGTTCCTGAAGTCTCGTCCTTCACCTTCATTTATGTTTAACCTGCTCTTCTTCTTCTTCTTCTTCTTCAGCTGATGTTTGTTTGAAGTTGGAGATTATTGAGCTCAGGTCTGGAGAGAGCGGCTACATCAATACACACACACACACATACACTGTGTTCAATCATCAATTAGTGTGTGTATGGATCTCTCCCTCTTCTCTCTCTCCCTCTCTCTCTCTCTCTCTCTCTCTCTCTCTGCTTGTTTTCTGTTCCAGTTCATACATTTCCGTCTGTGACCCTAATATACATCGCACAGTGACATAAATATCGTGAAAATATCGTATCGTGTTTTAAATATTGTGTTAATATCGTATTGTGATTTTAAAAATTGTAATAATATCGTATTGTGTTTTAAATATCTTGATTTAAATATTGTGTTAATATCGTATTGTGATTTAAAAATAGTGATAATATCGTATTGTGTTTTAAATATCTTGATTTAAATATCGTGATAATATCGTATCGTGTTTTAAATATTGTAATGATATCATATTGTGATTTAAAAATCGTTATATCGTATTGTGTTTTAAATATTGTGATATCATATAGTGATTTAAAAATCGTGATAATATGGTATTGTGATTTAAAAATTGTGATAATATTGTATTGTTTTAAATATCTTGATTTAAATATTGTGATAATATCGTATCATGATTTAAATATTGTGATAATATCATATCGTGATTTAAAAATCGTGATAATATCGTATTGTGATTTAAAAATTGTGATAATATCGTATTGTGTTTTAAATATCTTGATTTAAAAATTGTGATAATATCGTATTGTGTTTTAAATATCTTGATTTAAATATTGTGATAATATCATATCGTGATTTAAACATGTGATAATATCATATTGTGATTTAAATATCGTGATAATATCAAATATCGAGATTTAAATATTGTGTTAATATTGTATCGTGGTGATAACCAATTATCAAAATGTGAAAACATTTTATATTTATATACAAATGACAGTTAAAACCATCAAAAAATCTGTGAAAAAGAAATTAAAATGTACCTTTAAGCTTTAAATATGTCATGTTTACATTCTTCAACGAATAAAAATAGTTCAGGTTTAAGAAAATGAATTCACACAAGTGAGAAGCCATTTTCTTGTGAAACATGTGGAAAGGCTTTTCAAGTTCACGGTTGCTTCAAAATATACTATAAAATAAGAAGAATTTAAAACAGATTATAGCATTGTCTGTGTCCTTTAATCCCTTACTCTTTGTTTTCAAAAGATAATTTGAGGATTCATTTTTCAGTCGAGTTGCATTTCAAACCCAAACAAAGGATAAATAATCCCGACGTGGAGCCGGCACTGATCTGCTGCTCTGTGAGCGTCTGCACGCGCTCAGTCACAGTCACAGGAAATTAAAAGCTGACACGGTGTCTCCTTATTGTCGTCTCATCAGGTGAACACGTTACAAACCGTGTCACAGAAGACACACAATTTGTGTGTGTTTTTTTTTTCCTTTTCCTGATCTACACATCTTCACACACACACACACACACACACACACAGATGTGGATACACACAAAACTGCAGAACCTGAAATTTACCAGCAGAGCAATGAATCAAAGGCGGACAGGGACACGAGTCTGACAGATGTTAGGTGAGTGTGTGTGTGTGTGTGTGTGTGTGCGTGCGTGCGTGCGTGCGTGCGTGCGTGCGTGCGTGTGTGCTGCGTGTGTATAACCTGCACTGACACTTCTGTTCCCCTCAAAGGCATCGTGTTGTGTTTTAATTGTACTGTATTTGTTTAACTGAGAACCAGCCTGAGACACAGATGCTCGCCCTCACTGAAAAACGATGACGTCTTTATCTCACTGTTAGACAAAACTTTTACCAACAGGAAACTGAAGTTTGCAAACCACTCACTCTCCCACACCAAAGCCCACAGAGAAAATCAGTGATTTTAACATCACACACACAGGAGTTGTTGATCCACTGCTGCCTCCATCACTAAGTTCAATGTCTTATTTTCTCAATTCAGCTTTTGAAATCCTTCACTGAGAGTTCCCTCAGTGACACAAAGTGACCACACGAGGCAGCAGTAGACCAGCAGCTCCTGTGTCTAATAAAAATCAATGTCAGCTTCCGCAGTATGTTCAGATGATTAAGCTCAGAAAAAGTTGAAATTCAAATTCCACACACAAACACAAAATATACGTTAAACACAACATAGTAAACGTGCTGAGAGACAGGTCACATGACCCATCTGACCCCTGACCCCCCCGTGGAGACAACAGAGCAGTGAAAGAGCACGCGACTGAAGAAGAAGAACATCACATATTCATAGAATAGAAGAGTAAAGAGAGAGAGTTTGTGTTTACATCTGAGATTCTCCTTGAATTTAAATGATTTTTTATTCAAAGCTCAGCGAGCTTTTCATCTCTGTCTGTCTGTCTGTCTGTCTGTCTGTCCGCTCAACAAGGACAAACTCCTGCCTGTGTGTGTGTGTTTGACATCATGTTCATGTGTTAATAAGTGTGATCAATATCTCAAGTCAGTATTTGAGCCTCCAATCACTCACTCACTCACTCACTCACTCACAGGATGTTTCTGCTTCTCTTCAACAAAATAACAACCACATCAAGTATTCAGGTGCTGTTGTTGCCATAGATATCACTGCTCTCTCTCTCTCTCTCTCTCTCTCTCTCTGTCCCCCCCTCTCTTCTCTCTCTCTCTCTCCCTCCCTCCCCCCTCTCTCTCTCTCTCTCTCTCTCTCCCTCCCTCTCTCTCACTCCGCCCCCCCTCTCTCTCTCTCTCTCTCTCTCTCTCTCTCCCCCCCCATCTCTCTCTCTCTCTCTAATCCATATCTGCTGTAGATCCCGGAGGAAAACTGTTTATCCGCTCTCTGCTGTTCAAAATTCCTTCTTCACCTTCTTCTCCCACAAAACCCAGCAGCACCTTCACTGGGGAATATAAATGTGTGTGTGTGTGTGTGTGTGTGCTCACACACTGCAGAGGCAGCACTCTGTGAGCAGAGCAATAACTCAGCGTCTGCAGCAGGCATGAATAAAAACAAACTTAAGAGAAGCAACAAAACAGGAAAAGATGCTCGTTTTCTCTCATTTTCTCTCTCTCTCACACACACTCTCTGCATTTCATTTTTGGGGGGTATTTTTCAGGAAAGCGAAATGAAATAAATACGTAAAGAGGAGGAAAATACGTTTGGAGCATTTTCACTGTTTGATCAGACACACACATTAGAGAAATAGTTGTTTTATTTCTCTCTGATTTTACAGCACTTTCTGCTGTTGTTGTTTTTAAAGTGCTTTTTAAATAATGTTGGATTGGTTTCTTTGTGTGTCGATTCCCCAAGTGTTTTCAGGTTTTTCCATTTGTGTTTTTGCATTTTTCTTACATGGACTAGACAAAATGTCCAAATGAGGGAAAATGTCCCCATACGAAAGGTGTTTTTCCAAGGGTCGGTCCACAAAAGCATAGAAAGACAAGAACACACACACACACTAATTCAGTTTTCTTCATGTCATGTGAACACTAAAACCGAGCTAGTCTTAGTCGGACTAACGTACCAGGATAATGTGATTAATAGTCTGATTACTCCTGCATGTGTACACTTAGTCGGACTAACGTACCTGGATAATGTGATTCATAGTCTGATTACTGCTGCATGTGTACACTTAGTTGGACTAACGTACCTGGATAATGTGATTCATAGTCTGATTACTGCTGCATGTGTTCACTTAGTTGGACTAACGTACCTGGATAATGTGATTTATAGTCTGATTACTGCTGCATGTGTACACTTAGTCGGACTAACGTACCAGGATAATGTGATTCATAGTCTGATTACTGCTGCATGTGTACACTTAGTCGGACTAACGTACCTGGATAATGTGATTCATAGTCTGATTAATCCTGCATGTGTACACTTAGTCGGACTAACGTACCTGGATATTGTGATTCATAGTCTGATTAATCCTGCATGTGTACACTTAGTCGGACTAACGTACCTGGATAATGTGACTCATAGTCTGATTTCTCCTGCATGTGTACACTTAGTCGGACTAACGTACCTGGATAATGTGACTCATAGTCTGATTACTCCTGCATGTGTACACTTAGTCGGACTAACGTACCTGGATAATGTGACTCATAGTCTGATTACTGCTGCATGTGTACACTTGCAGCCGTGATTCATAAAGAAATGTTTTTTCTTATCGTCAACGTGAATATGTTCTGGTTTCATTAAAAACTGACATTTCAGAAATGATTAATGAAGAAAACAGTCATATCAGATCAATCCCGACTTCAGTTTTTCCTCAAGCCTCAACATATGATTTTAAAAGTTTTATAAGTTATATAACTTGAAGAATAACACCAAAAACATCCCGCTTACTCTCGCTTTAATTAGAATTGTACAGATTCTATATAAAACTGTGAAAACAGCTGATACTTAAATTGAATTGAATTTATTTTCCTTCCTTTTGTGATTATCTTGTGCTCCTTTTGTACTTTTTTAAATATTTAATCTCTGTTCAATATTTGAGGAGAAACGGGATTATTGTTTAATCTGTGAGAAACGGTAACATAAGGCTTTTGAAGAGTGTTTAACGAGGCAAAGGCCACGGGGGTCAGAGGTCAACATCCGATGACACAAGCTCAGTTGTGTTGTTTTTGCTGTTTTCAGCTAAATGAGCAGCTGTGATGTGTTCACGGCGACAGGTCGTTTTGTAATCATGGCGTCAGTCCTGCATTAAGAAAGCACAGGGAAGAGTGTTTGTGCTCCTCCTCCTCCTCTTTATAAATGATTCACACCATCCAGAAAGAAACAGCAAGAATCAGCATAAATGTGTTTTTTTTTTTTTTAGTTGGGGATGCAGCATAATCAAGCATCTTTGACTAAAAAAATGATCTGTCTACACACACACACACACACACAGGCAGCATCAGGTGATAAATCTAAATTTAAATGATGCTTGCTCTTCTCACTCTCAGTGAACTCATGCCTGAAAAACAAAAAAAACCGCAAACAAAAGATTCACCTGATTAAATGTCGTTCACGTTCTTTATCTCACTGTGAGACAGATGTTTACCACTCACTCTCCCACACCAAAGCCCATAGAGAAAATCAGTGATTTAAGCTCACAGGGACACAGGAGCTGCTGGTCTACTGCTGCCTCGTGTGGTCACTTTGTGTCACTGATTTTAATCTGAATTAAGTGGTTTACAAACTTCAGTTTAACAGTGAGATAAAGACGTGAACATGTTCTTAACACATCATAGACATAAGCTGTCATAGATTTTATTCGGTTTTCCAACAGGAAAGCACTCACTGTTTGTAAACCACTCACTCTCCCACACCAAAGCCCATAGAGAAAATCAGTGATTTTAACATCACTGCACACAGGAGTTGTTGATCCACTGCTGCCTCCATCACTGACTTCTAATGTCTTATTTTTGTGAATTTGGTATTTTAAGTCCTTTGTTCACATTAATTGCAGTGACACAAAGTGACCACACGAGGCAGCAGTAGACCAGCAGCTCCTGTGTCCCCGTGAACTAAAATCACTGATTTTCTCTATGGACTTTAGTGTGGGAGAGTGAGTGGTTTACAAACTTCCTGTTTAACAGTGAGACAAAGACGTGAACGTGTATTTTTATAACATCATAGACTCGGGGGGAGTGTAGATTCTCCTCTTTTGTTAAGTGGCTAAAAAAAGTCGCTTCATTTGCAGAATCGTTGAACTTTTGTCCTCTCGCTGAGAGACGACTTCTTCTTCTTTAATGTTACACACACACACACACACACACACACACACACAGTAACTGGCTGTAACTGGCACCGAGCAAAGAAACGACACATTGAGCACAAATGACTGGCGACAGTGAAAACAGCTTGTACTCTGTCTCCTTTAAACCAGTTCATTTGCTCCCTGTCGTCTCCCTGTTCTCCTGCTCAACTCCTTCCATCCCTCCCTCCCTCCCTCCCTCCTATATTCTCTCCTTTCTCTTGTATTGTATCCGTCTCTCTCGTTCTCATCACGTCGTCTCTCCTCCTCCTCTTCTCTCAGTCTCATATTGTTTCCCTGTCACTGTCTGTGTTTTCACTCTCACTTACTTTCAGACTCTCTCTCTCACCCTCTCCCTGTTATCTCCCCCCACTCTCTTTATCCTCATCTTAGCCTCCGCTCGCTATAAACTAGATTGATGGCTCAATCCAACGCACATCAAGGTGAGAATTACAATTTTCGCACCAGCGCAGAGACACGTGCACACACACACACACACACACACACACACAATCTGCATTGACTTATTTTCGAGAGACTTCCTCTCACCTGAACTTTATTTTATTAGTTCATAAACCACTCACTCTCCCACACCAAAGCCCATCGAGAAAATGAGTGATTTAAGCCCGCAGGGACACAGCAGCTGCTGGTCTACTGCTGCCTCGTGTGGTCACTTTGTGTCACTGAGGTCAATCTGAACAAAGGATTTCAAACACAGAATTAAAGAATTAAGAAAAGACACTTGAACTCAGTGATGGAGGCAGCAGTGGATCCACAACTCCTGTGTGCTGTGATGTTAATTTCTTTATGAGGTTAAATATCCAGATGCTATTGATAAGCTTTAAAGGCGACATAGAATGCTTGTATCACACATATATGTTAGTTATGGAGGTCTACTTACATATATTAACTTGTTTTCATGGTTAAAAACCTCCTAATCGCTGCAAACGAGCCGATCAAAATATCTCCTCACTGACGCTCTCGTCAGCCGCGCTGTTTCAGACCAAAACCACACCCCCAGAACGTGGACTGTGTTGTGATTGGCCAGCCAACGAGAGCTTTCCTACTGTCCTGTGATTGGCCAGGTACCTGGAAGTGATGTAATAGATAGGCCAGCTTTTAGATACACAGCTCCCCCTCTGGCACGGTGGATGCTCTGCATCTCAGCAGCTACAACAAGAGTAGTTCTTCTTCTTCTGCGGTTGAATGTACGCAACCGGATGTGCCCGGACTAGTGCCCGCACCAGGAGGCGCTACGGTGGTGAGAGGAGTGGTGAGGATTTCTGATGACATCATCAGCATAGGGAAGTGCCGATCTGCTTCGCAGAGCCCAGGAAAACAATACAACACTATTTTCTCAGCAGTGGCTGAACTGTTTGTTCTGAAACTTTAGGGTTTCATAAACAAGGTAATGACGCAGATACACACACAAACGCAGCGTTAATTGGAGCTTCCGGTCTATGTCGCCTTTAATCCACTGGCAGCTTCTTTTTCTTCCTCAAACACGAGACGATTAAGATCAGGTTCAGAATATTTGTCCTCCTCCTCATATCTGAGCAAAATGGACTCTCACTGTATAATAAATCAATAATGCAGAGCGGCGACGCTGATGTAAAAGTGTTACAGTTTCATGTCTGCCTGGTTCTCAGCGCGGCGCTTTTTAATTTGTGTCCTAAAACTGTCACGTCCAGGGCTCGGAGTCAGACAATCCTGTGAATTGTGACCCAGATCTGTCTCGTCAAGTGGACAAATGTGCGTCTGTGCGGCAAATAAATCACAGCTAAGGCGTCTCTAAGTGTCTTTAAGTGTCTCTAAGTGTCTTTCAGTGTCCACCGCCGCGCGGGACCTCGTGTTGAGCCGTCGCTTGGGTTTAATAACAAAACATGAGTCGTCTCCATTAGCACTTCAATCTCCCTGACAGTGATGAGAGTTAAATACTGCTGCTGCTGTTACTGCTGCTGTTACTGCTGCTGCTGCTGCTGTTACTACTGCTGTTGTTACTGCTGCTGTTACTGCTGCTGCTGCTGTTACTGCTGCTGCTGTTACCGCTGCTGCTGCTGTTACTGCTGCTGTTACTGCTGCTGCTGCTGCTGCTGAAGAAGAAGAAAACTTCACTTATCTCTCACACACACACACACACACACACTCAGGTTTGTGCAGCTATTCTTGTCAGGACTCTGCATTAGAAAAGACTAAACAAACCCCTTATCTTTACCCTTAATTCTAAGCCTAAAACCAGGTCCTGTGAGGACAAAACCAGTAAGTTTATTTTGGTCCTCGTAAAGATACACATACAAGAACTCACACACACTTTCTGTCACAGCTGTCTCAGTGTGGACACTCCTTGACCGTTAAGCAGAGTTTTACCTCATCTTTTTTTAAATTGTCTTATTTAATTCCTTCATTTCAAGTTGTTTTTTTAACCAAATTCCTTTAAAGAAAGCAGTCATAAAGCAGAAATGATCTCTATTCACTTAATATTAATAATAAATCTACTGTAAGTCTTATCCCTTACAAAAGCCCTTTAAACCCCCCAAAAAAATTTTTTATGGTCCTCACAAAGATCTTTTTTTACATACCTTTTATATTATTTTAATTATTTATTTGTTTGTGTGTAGGATAGGCCTGTCCTTCATTTTTCATAATTTTAAATTGTATTTTGTGTCTTAATTCCTTAATATCTAAGTTTTTCAAAGAAAATTATCCTCAGTTTTAAACTAAATTATCCCCTAAACTTAACTCTTAACCCTTTAAAAAAAAGGGTTAAAAGCCCTTTAAAGTTGTTAAAATATAAAATGTCCCCACTTTCCATGGGTTTCATGTGTGTGTCTTTATCTGGGTTTAAGACCTGGTTTTAGACTTAGAATTAGGTTAAAGGTTAAAGGTTAGGGTGAGGTGTCATTGACTGTGTGTGTGTGTGTGTGTGTGTGCGTGTGTCCTCACTGAACCGACGGATCGTGTCCTCTTCAGTGTTTGGACGTTTGAAGAGAGAGGAAAAAACCCAGAAAGACTCTGTGCCAGCCTGAGGACACGAGCTGCCAAACTGCTGCTTCACACTCTCACACACACACACACACACACGTGTGTGCACATGCAGATGAGGGTGTGATCCTGCACATAAGCGCTTGTGTGCTTGCGCTGGAGCTCGACAGCAGAGCGAGTTAATCCTGCGAGGAACGGGAAGATGAGGATTTTAGTCTTTCACTGTCACAAGTTCACAACAACTCCTGCGACACACACACACACGCGCGCACACACACACACACACACGTCTATATATATGTCTATATTCAGAGGAGTTCTCAGGAACTACCTGCTGATTTAAAACATTTTCTTTCCACTTCCACAGGAGGATTTTGTACGAGCTGCGACCTGCCTTACATCGTCTCTCGCCCCAACGCGACCGCGGGAGACATTCATAATAACGTGATTATTCTGTAATTAGGACAATAATAAGGAGTGCGGGAGAGTAAACAACATTAAATTACACACAACCCGGTGACAGTTGAAGTGAACTCATATCAAAGTGTTAAAAAAGGGGAGGATTCGTGTCATAATAATAATAAAAAAAAGATAAAATAGCCGCTTAATAAAAGGCTCATACACTTATAATGTCTTAAGAACGTGTTTGTCACTTTATCTCATCATTTAACAGCTTTTATGAGAGGAAAAGTGAAGTTTGTGAACGGTTCTCTCTCCCACACCAAACTCCATAGAGAAAATCAGCGATTTTGGCTCGCGGTGACACAGGAGCTGCCGGTCTACTGCTGCCTCGTGTGGTCACTTTGTGTCACTAAAATAAGTCCAAAAGAAGGAATTCAAAGGCCAAATATGCTGAACAACTTGTGTGAGTTCACTGACGGAGGCAGCGGAGCACTGACAACTCCTGTGTGACCTGTGATGTAAAAATAAAGTGGCAAAGCATATTCTCACGATATCACAGACCATTTGAACCCTGTTGGTCAAGTATATAATAAAGTGTTGCATTTATCTTGAACAGAGGACATCGTCGTTATGTCACATGTCATAGTCACGGTGATTTATTAAATATATTTTAAATATATATACACAGTAGATGTGTTCATCAAATATTACTAAATATTCTTATACCTTTTTCACTTTTTGTGTTTCAAGTTCAATAAAGTAAAGGTAAGAAAGTCGGGATCATTTGTGTGATTTAGCTCAGCGGCTACCGCTAACACGCTGTGGGTGTTTTGCATATAACACACGCGCGCGCACACACACACACACACAGAGTCAGGAATCAAACCATGTCCATAACAAACCTAATTATCTTCAAAAAGGAGCCGCAGCAAATCTGATAATTAATTTATAGAACGATTACGGCTCCGACAGAGGAACGACGTACGACTGCAGCGCTGCTGCTTTTCGTCCTGGGAGATTACAAATTACACCATAATCTACAGAGACGATCGTGTGACGCACACACAGGAGGTAAAATGTTATCTTTTTTTACGTAAAACAAGAATTTTCTTTGCTTTTATATAAAAATAATATGGAAGACAGTTTTTAGGTTTTCATTTAACACATTTTTTTTTTGTCAGATCAATGTGAATTTTTGGTGACGGGTAGACGGTTGCCGGAGTATGTTCCCATTCAATTTTGGTAAGAACCCGCCAACCGATGACGTCACAAACGGTTGTCAAATTTTCCAAAAAATCCCATTCTCTTACAATGGGCAAAACTGTAAAAATAAAGTTAAATATCTCCGTCAACACACATCGGATTTGAACAAAATGTGGTACGTGTGTGCAGGGTCAGACACCCTGTCATACACACTTTATTCAGATTTGATGCAGATTACGGATTTGGCGGGACATTTAATTATAACATGGGGCAAAACAACACTGTAAAAACTTTTTCAATGTTTTTTATTTTTAATTTGAGCATTTTATTTCAATAAATGTGTTTAAACTAAATTTACACTGAAGCAAAACACCTTAAAAATCATGAAAACATCTTAAATCATTCTAAAACATCATAAACGTTTTTCTTACATTGAAGCATCTATTCAAAAAAAATGTATTTCACAAACTTTCTTCTTTAAACTAAATTTACCTTAAAAACCCTGAAAACGTTTCCTAAAACAGGAAACAGCTCAATTGTTTTGAGCCTTTTGTTCATTTGCAGCTGAAATTAAGTACAATCCTCATAAAAGAACACAAAGGAGGCATTAATATTTGATAGTTGAGAGTCTCAGTTTATGAGCATATTTTCTGTTTTACGACCTGAACTGAAAACGACGCATAAAAGTGTAAGAGTTAATGTGGACGACAAGAAAACAGCAACAAAACACATGAACAAAATAAGAGAAAATGATGTGTTTTACGGCACCACAGTGAGATTTGAGTCCAAACTACACAGACACACAGAGACGTGAGTGTAAATACTGAGAAACGACGACAAAATGAACCATTAATGTGACTTCAAAGCCTCTATTGATGCGCGGGGATATTATCCGATTTCTAACCACACTGAGCAAAACTACACGGATACAAAAGGACCAAACTACGATGTTTAATGACGAGGAGGTGAAGAACAACAAAATGTCAACAATTCAATAGCCATAAAAGTATGAAAATTAGACAATAATCAATTTAAGGTCATCATTCATGCAATTGTACTGGATTTATCACCAGCGTGAGCTTTAAAACCAAACTACACAGATAAAAACAGACAAACTTCAAGAGTGCCGTGAAAATATTGTAAAACAACAAGAAAAATAACAATAAAACAACAAAAAAGAGCCATTAATGTGACATTAAAGCCTCTATTGATGCAGTTTTGCTGAATGTATCACCCGAGTGAGCTACACAACAGCAAAAGAGCACAATAACAACAAATAAAGAGCCTTTAAAACAATAAAACAGTGACATTAATGTCAATTTAAAGTCATAATATATGTCATTTATGTGACATATATTATAGTGATTTTTTACTGGATTTATCACCAGAATGAGCATTAAAACTTAACTACAACAACAACACGTAACAAAACTACACAAACGGGGCATGAGTGTTTGTTTTAAATGATAATTATCACAGTTTACGGCGTAAACGTGAGTTTGAATGTCGTCACACACGCACACACACACACGGAGTAAAGGTGTTGTACTTCACCTGGCTGCTGCTGCTGTACGCGGTCTCTCCCGGTCCGGGTCCCGGTCCCGCTCCGGGTCCGGTGCCGAGCTCCGGCAGCCTCCTCCGGCTGAGCACCAGCAGGTAAACGAGCGCTCCCAGCCACACCAGCACCGCCACGGCCACCGCCAGCCTCCGACACACGCGCTTCATTCTCCGGCGAAGAGGAGGCGGCGGCGCCCGCAGCCCCGGTCCTTCTGTCAGCACGAGCTCATCATGTTTCCCGCGAAACAACAACAACAACAACAAACAACAAAAAAACACACACACACAGGAGATACTGAAGAGGAGACAGAAGCTGCTTCAACCGAGTCACACTGTCAGTGTGTGTGTGTGTGTGTGTAGCTGCTGACGGTGAAACACTGAGTCTCAACTCACACACACACACACACACACACACACACACAGAGAGAGAGAGAGAGAGAGAGAGAGAGAGAGACTGTGTGTGAGTTCAGGACCCTCCTGAGTGTGTCAATGTTAACAGAGTAGAGCGCCACCTGCTGACACACACACACTGTACTCCTCTATCATTGGGTCAATCATCTGTCCTGCTCTTTAACATGTCACACTTTTAGATTATTGTAGATTAGATTAGATTAGATTAGATTACAGTACATGATTTAAAATTAGATTATTTTGGATACAATTAGATTATTATTGAATATTTTAGATTAGATTATTGTAGATTTTTTTAAATTACATTAGATTATTGTAGATTATTTTAGATACAAATAGATTATTTTAGATACACTTAGACAATTGTAGATACACTTAGATAATAAAGAAATCTTGAATCTAATTGTAGATTATCTCAGATTAGATTACATTAGATTATTTTAGATAGAAATTGATTATTTTAGATAAAAATAGATCATTGTAGATTATTTTAGATTAGACTGGATTAGATTAGATACAATTAGATTATTGTAGATTATCTCAGATTAGATTACATTAGATACAATTAGATTATTGTAGATTATCTCAGATTAGATTACATTAGATAATTGTATCCTATTTTAGATTATTTTAGATACATTTTGTTTTAGTTTTAGATTAGATTAGATTAGAAAATGTCCCTGGGTCACAGATTAAAACAAAATAATAACAAAATTTAAAAAGGTATTTTACATTTTAAAATCTGTCAGATTAATGTTGAAAAACATTACTTCCATATTTTCCTCGTTAATTATGAGAAAAAGGAAAAATGATGGAAACAGGAGCTGAAAAGAGACAGATGATGAAAACCTTTACATTTCCACCTGCTGTCCTACAGCAACATCTGCTGTTCACACGGAGTAATGTTTCTAATGATCAGTCTGTGTTTGAATGATCTTTCTATAAAAAGATATAAGCGTCACACTGACATGATGTGATAGTTTAAATTAAATCTAAAAAATAAAATATTTTTGGCTCATTTACAGTTGTTTTGTGTCATTAATGTCATTATTTTTGCTTTTCTTTGTGATGAAAATATTCACTTCCATTAAGCAGGTTCTGTTTTCATGGCTTAATTTGTAAGTTTGTCCTTCCGTGAGCAACTTCCTGTCTGCAGTTTTTTTTTCTTTGTTGGATCAATGTGAATTTTTTGTGACGGGTAGGTGATCACCCAAGTATGTTACCATTCAATGTCGGTGAGACTCCGCCCACTTATGACATCACAAAGCACGATCAAACTTTCAAGAACTCCCATTCTCTTATAATGGGCAAAAGTGTGAAAATAAATGATAATATCTCTGTCGAAACTCATCGGATTTGAACAGAATTTGGTGCACATGTGTAGGATCAGAAATCTTACAATCGGACTAAATTTCATGTGGATTCAATCCAGATTAGCAGGTAAAATTGTTTATGTCATGGTTGGTTAATACCAAGTTTTTATTTGTGCTTTCTTTTCCTACTAGGAAAACTACACTGTTAAAACTGCCAACCTCTTGGATATGGAACATTTTTGAAAATATTTTTGATTTTTTAAATTGAGCTTTTTCAATTATTTTCTTTCAGTACACACAGTTACAGATCCTGGTGTTCATACGTCCGAGCAATCTGTTTAATTTTTGTTTTAGTTAGATAAAGATACAATGTGCTGAATTCTATTAAAATTCTATTTATTATTAACAAAGTTTAACATGGTTTAGAGTGGTTTATGGTCATGATTATTCTTTTTTATTTTGGGGGGAAATTTGCGATTTTTTTTAAAATACAAAAATTGATAGAATTAGATAAGATTACATATTATTGTAGATTAGATTTAGATTACTTTAGATAAAATTAGATTGTAAATAAAATTCAGATTGTTGATTATTTTAGATACAATTAGATTATATTACTTCATACCATTTTAAATGATTTTAGATACAGATTATTGTAGATATCTTGGATTGGATTATTTTAGATACAGATTATTGTAGATATCTTAGATTGTATAGAACAATTGATAAGCTTTTTATTTATTTTTTACTTTCACACAGTGAACATGAAGAAAAACACACACACACACATCCTCTAATCCAGTTTATTTTCCTCAGCAGAAAAATGGAACACGATAAAATTAAGAGAAAAAAGGACAGAATTATGGTCTTGCTTTTTTTTTTTTTATACATTGAACTAAATATGCCACTCTATGCTATAGGGTGTAAGTAACTCAAACTGATATAAGGTTAAATAATTTGCTTTTTAAAAGGTACAGAAAGATTTCTTCCATTTCTCATTTATCACTCGAAAAAAAAAAAAAAAAAAACAACAAAAGTTTTTGTCAAATATTCAAATATCAAAATAAGAACCAGCCGCAACTTTTTTTCTCCACCAAACTCCCTTTATCCTTCGCTGTGTTCTCATTGGAGAAGACGGGAGGGGGCGGAGCAGAGGGGGGCGGAGCAGAGGGGGAGGTGACTGTGAGAAGGGGCGATGACGTGTGCATGAGGATTAGCATAGTTGGGTAATGTGTGTGAATGCGTGTGAGTGAGTGAAGGGCTGTACGCATGAATCAACGTTTCAGTCATAGCGAGAAAAAAAAAACTTCCTGTTTGTGATTCACACTTCCTGCAAAGTCAATTTTATTATTATTAATAACAATAATAATAATAATAATATAATATGATAATGACTGTAATATGCATACAGTGTTTTTTAATCAAATTTCAAAATAAAATCACCTTCACCCAAAAAAAAAATCAAAAAAGTTGATTTTAGTGGAACAGCCCTTTAAGGACGAGATGAAGGGAAATATATTTTTTAAGAATTTACATGTCATTTTTCTCCCGCCGAGAAACGCAGAGTCATCGTTAGACAAGATCAAAAATAATAATAAACATGCGTGTTAGTCGAGCTGATTTCATCTCAATACAGTTATTCCCGAGCAGAAGTGAATTAATCCCCAATTATTTCTTACTTTTGACGAAGTTTAGCCAAAATTTTTCAAAAACAAAACTTGCAGTTTTACTCGCCGTTACTTTTTAAATTTTTCATAAAATTTCTTCTTAACCAGCACTTGGTTAACTCCTCACACGTATCAATATGACATCACCGATCCTTTTTAAAGATTCTCGTCGCAAAAAACTTGATTCTACCTCCGAAAAAGAACAGAAACACACAAACAAACGCTAAGTAAATTAATAAATTATAATAAAGTATTTTTTAAGGGGTAGTTAAGTGATTCACGTGATCAGTTTAACTCGGGGGGGGGGGGGGGATTTTGGTGAAGAACTCCTTCTTTGATTCAGTCGCGTTTACCCACAATGCACCAGGAACAACAGTACCACTCATTAAATTGAAGAAGAAAAAAAGAAGAAATCATAAAAAAAGAGGAGGAGGAGTTTGGAAAGGAGGAGAAGAGGAACTGCTACACAAGAGAATTCTTCTTGACTTTTAGTGTGTTGTTGTTTTTCAAAGTTTGTATTTCTCTTGTTGTCAACAGTCCGTGTGTGTGTGTGAGCAGAGGCAGGGGTCGGCTGTATTTGTCCTCCACGACGATGACGTCGACAACAACGGGGTTAAGACGGAAAATAATCACCATGACGACCATGTTGGGAAAAACAAGAAAGAAAATGGAACCATCCATGTACAGCCTGTAGGGGGCGGTGTTGTGCACGGAGTGGGGAAAAAACGTGAAAAAAGAGTGAGGAAGGCGGGGTTACAGGTTTGAAACTCCTCCCCCTTTTGGATGACAACCTGAGGACTGGTGGTGGGTTAGACCTGGACCCCTTCACCCGTGGGACAAAAAAATGGTTTCTTCCATAAAAATCAGAGCGTGATCAAAGAGGAAATGAGCGTCTTCAGAGGATTCTTCCTCTGAAGACGAGGTGGAGGCGGGGTGGGGGCGGGCATAAGGCTGTGTGTGTGTGTGTGTGTGTGAACATGCGAGATACTGAAAACGTCGGCCACAGCGCCCCCTGTTGGCCGCCGAGAGCTGCCTCGCAAACCAGAGCCGAGTCCAAACAGACTCCGGGGGCGGGAAATCAGGGCGACGACAGGGTCGAGCTGAAGATCCAGAACTGTCGGGTCAGATGCAGGGTGTTACGACCACACCTCTTCCTCTTCTTCCTCCTCCCTCCCTCCCTCCCATTAGTCATTCCTCCTCCTCCTGATGTAAGCGCCTCATCTCTAAACTAGGTGGCTAGTCACGGCGTGGTGTGACCGATCAGGAGCACTCCTCCCCGATGCGTTGGCACGAGCGGCCCACCTTGCGGTCCAGCTTCACCATCTTGAGGACAGCCTCCTCGCGTCCGCGGCCCAGGTGGTCGAACAGACAGTCGTGTTGCTCGGGGAGACGGTGGAGCATGCAGAAGACATAGCCTGGTGGACGGGGGACAGAAAACGGAAACGTGAGGTGCGGAGGAGAGGAAGTGGCCCCCTGCTAGGGTCTTTAACACGGAAACAGAACTTTTCACTTTTACGATCTTTCCTCTACGTTTCCATAAAAACAAACAAACAAAAACAAAAAATAAAAAACGTCTTCACACACTGTAGTACATATACCAGGCCTGTGTGTGGCGCTGTGACTCCAAAGTAATACACCCAAAAAACAGAAGAAGACGTCTAGTGACTAACGTGCGTAACTGCAAGATGGTGTGCGAGTATACCGCAAGATACGATTTGGCAAACACTTAGTGTAACGCGATATACTGAACGTAATTTAGGCATCGTGATAATATCGTATTGTGACTTAAGTATTGTATTGTGACTTAAATATCGTGATAATATAGTATTGTGACTTAAATATATCGTATTGTGACCTAAAATTAATATTGTATCAAGACTTCAGTATCGTATTGTGACTTAAATATCGTGATGATATTGTATCGTGACTTAAATATCGTGATATCATATTGTGACTTAAATATAATATTGTATCATGACTTAAGTATTGTATTGCAACTCAAATATCGTGATATCATATCATGACTTAAATATCGTGATAATATCGTATCGTGACTTAAATATAGTATCGTATTGTGACTTAAATATCGTATTGTGACTCAAGTATCGTATTGTGACTCAAATATCGTGATATCATATGACTTAAATATCGTGATAATATCGTATTGTGACTTAAATATCGTATTGTGACTTAAGCACCGTGATAATATCGTATTGTGACTTAAGTATCGTATTGTGACTTAAGCACCGTGATAATATCATATTGTGACTTATATCATTATATATCATTAATATCATTATGAGGTTTATTTAAGATTTCCAGGTTTTCTTTATTCTTATAAATCTATAAAAACGTACAAATATAAACAAACTCTAGTTTAGTGTCATTTGTGGGATAAAATTATTCATTTCTTATGGAAACGTATTTGTTTATTTATAGAAATATGGATTTTTATCGTGTGTTCTCTTAAAAGTAAAACATTGTCAAGAATCTAAATGTCAGAATAAACATAGAAAAGTGTGTGTGCGTGTGCACTGACCGCAGCGGCAGGAGCCCAGTTCCTGCTGCACCAGCTCTAGTTTGGTTTGGCAGCGATAGCAGCGTCGACGGTTCTTCTGCTTGGGCGTCCCGCGGCTCTCCTCGCTGCTCCCGTCTTTCTCGTCTGTCCGAGGCCGCTTCTCTGGCGTCTCCTCGCTCTCTGAGCCCGAGGCTGAGCAAACAAAACACACGGCAGGATTAATGGTTAGTGCTCAAAGAGGTCACGTGCGCGCACGCACACACGCTGGGGACTGTACCTGATTCTCTGGGACGTTTTGTGGGTGTGCAGAGTGAGAGTGTGCCTGTGGCTGTTTCTGTGGACGACACGCCTGCACATGGAAAACAGGACAGAAACGTGTCATTCCTGCACCAAACATCCAAAACCACCGTCACACAGTGGACACACACACACACACACACACACTCACACTCTCTCTTAAGTAAGTACTTAACTTAGTTCTGTGTCAAAGAGTTGAATATAAATGTTAAAATGCTTGGAAAAATATAAAAATGAACCAGACACTGTGTATATTTCACAAACATAACATTTTGATTTAACATTTAGTTAAATACAGAAGAGAGGAAGAGAAGGAAGCAAAGAAGTGAGGAAGAGAAGGAAGTAAAGAAATGAGGAAGAGAAGGAAATAAAGAAATGATGAAAGAAGGATGTGAGGAAAGTAACAATGGTTTAAATCCAGTGGACATTTGTCTACGTTTAAAAATGACGTACTACAGCTTCAACAAAGTAAAATGTACGATCTCTTTACAATCTAAGATGATTTTGTAAAAGCACTAAAACAATAAACTAAAAAAAAACTCAAAGTTAAACAAAGACAAAGGATTGTTTCTCACCTTCCCGCTGTGAGCCAGGACACGTCGGCGAGGGCTCTTCAGTCGACGGCTGCTCGGAGCCGGAGGGCGGCGACGACGATAGAGACTGACTACTGCTACTGCTCGTCTCGCTGCTGAACACGGACGATTGGCTACTCCCAGTGCTTTGGATAGGTTTGGAGGTGCAGTCGTCACCTGGCTGCTTCTTCTGGATGTCTGCGGTCGAGGACACACACAAAGACACAGAGAGACAGAGACAGAGAGAGAGAGAGAGAGAGAGAGTGCGATTAGCAGGAAATGAAGAATACAACATTTACTTGTTTAAAATTAAATGAAGACGTTGTCGTTTTGAGGTTTGGGAAACACACTTTACACCACTTTGTCACATTTTTGAGACTAAATGAAGAAAAAAGTCAAAATATTTAGTTACAACCTTCCTCGCGTACCACGTCCAAGCGCCACAGTTTGAGAACCATGGGACTAGCCAATTGAAGTGAAGGCAAACCTCGGATAACCTCAAAATACCAATATTTTAATTAATAAATGAAGGCGCTCTGAAGTAAACAGACGCTGCCAGTTTCACTCGCCGGGGGTCACCACTTCATGTCCCCACACGGTGGCGCTCAAATGAATGAGGAGAAAGTTGGCTGAAGAAGAGGGAGTTTATATAACGGTGGAGAAAGTACCTGGAACTATTTTTAGTATTTTGACTTTGACCTGTGTTCTCTTACCTTTTGAATAAATAGAGGAATCCCACACTTTTAACTTTTCACATTAACATTTTCTTCAGACAGATATCGCTCTATGATTGTCTCTCTCTGATTGTATGTTGATTAACGCAGAATTGTTGTATCGCATGTCGTATCTCGAGGTTCCCTGCGATTCCCTCGCAGCGTGTTTCGTTGACGTCTGATTTACAGCTGCAATTTTCGTTATCGATTAATCTGTTGATTATTTTACAATCGAATAGTTGTTTTGTCAATAAAATGCCTTAATAAGGCTGTTCTCTGTTCTGACATAATAACACACTGTGTCTTCATGCTGCATCTGTGCGAAACTCACAGGAGCAAGTTGTTCTGTTTTTAATGTTTTTCGTTTTTTATGGAGGACGTAGTAAACGTCCTCTCTGATATTTTTAGATTTAGCGCAAATATCATCATTATTGTTATCATCATTATTGTTATTATTTTTGATAAACTTGAGCGGCTACTCCGATGTACGTTTTTAAGGAAAGTGTGTTTTTAAGAAGCTCAGATTGAAATGAGCACGTCTGCCAGTTGAAACAGGACTCAGCGAGAGACTGGACTTTGAACCCTGACTGCAGAATTATCTCAGATGTTATTGATCCGTGAGCAGATCGTCTTTACTCCGGGGACGCTTGACCGAGGTCGGCCAGGGATCTCCGTGTGGGTTCATGTGCATCGTGTCTTTTCTGACTGATACTAGACTCCTGACATACTGGTTGCCATGGACACCGACAGTGGCTGTCGCGCACCCTCACAAATGGTCTTCCCCAAACAGACAGGAGACGAAACACTTGACATTTTCAAACTTTTAAATCATCTTTTTTACATTCAAGGACTTTTGTGACTGAAAGCTGTCGAGAGACAAAGATTCAGCAGAGGATTCTGAACTTAGAAAATCCACAATCCTGTTTAGGAACTATAACGATGAATGGCTTATTATATACATTATTATCATCATCATCATCATCATCATCATTATTACTACTACTACTACTACTACTACTAATCAAGTACTATGTTCATTGTCGACTAATTTCATAACCAATTGAATAACAAAGTGATAATATTATATCTTGACTAAAATATTACAATAATATCATATAGTGACATAAATATCGTAACTTAAATATTGTGATAATATCGTATCGTGACTTAAATATTGCCAAAATATCATAATAATAGCGTATCATGACAGGAGCTCCACATACAGCTAATTCTCTCATCCCAACACATCATTTCTCATTGGTACAGTTTTTATTCTACATTTATCAAACGTTGAGACTCACCAGCAAAACATTTGGAGCAGAGGTTCATGGTTTTGCTGGACCTGAGGGAACAAAAAAAGACAGATATTTTTTATTGACTGACTCAAACAACGTTTTCTGACACAATCTCAAAAAGTTAAATGTGTTTAAATGTCAAAACAATTATCACTGCGTTAAATATCACATTTTATATGCAAATGAGTCTCTGTGTGTCTGGAGAACAGTCCAAGGTGAACCCAATGTCGGCAGCATTTATTTGGGGGGTTTGGGGACAGAAGTAAGGAGGATGTGGAGGAAGGAGGCGGTAATGCAACTTTACCGATGAAAAATGTCGTAAAACACCTACGATGAGGAAGGAAAAGAAGATGTGATTGACTTTAGCTCTCCCACAATTCAACAAAACCATATTTTGCGTAAGGGGTGGACATTTAGAGCAAAAGTACTCTTGGAATTATTTGAATATTGTAAAACACCAACATATAGACACGTTATGGTTACATATATGGTTCTGCTGAAATTCTTCCTGCTATAAGGGATTTTCCCTCCTCCATTGTCTTTAGATGTTTGCTTAGTCTGGCAACTGTAACATTTATCTCTAATATAATAACAACAATAATGTTTAGTTTCAACCACACCCTGAGATAGTATATCAGGGGTGTCCAAACTTCAGACCTTTTTTTTTAACCAGTAAAAGTTACACACAAATGCATGGTTTTAGAATGGCACTCAGGAACTCCTTAACAGCTGAGCTAATGAGGACGACACATGACCGGGGACGATTTTCTGTCCCAGTCCGTCCCTGGCCATAAATAAGACATTATAAAAGCGAAACAAAATCTGGTTGAGGGTCGTGATTGGCCCACGGGCCGGACCTTGGACATGCCTGTAGTACATGTTGTGATTTGGCACTTAACAAAACCCTTTTTTAACTTGGATGTCTACCAACAACACTCCCAATTTCAACATTTTTGTGAAAGAAGAAAAAACAAAATATGGAAATTAGATCCATCTTCTGGAAGACAGTAGGTTTGATTTCTGTGGATATTTCTACACATGTCAGACACGAACACAGGCAAGAGCTACACTCCTGCACGTATGATTTAAATCAGCCACAAGGATTTTTTTGACTAGGCTTTCCGTATCTACACAACACCGCCACCTGTTGGATTAACAGGAAACCTATCTATGCCAAACAGAGGAGAAATGGTAATTGTATCATCTGCGAATGGAATGATTGTGTTAGTGGGGTGTTTGGACTGTTGTGGACTGAGCAGAGCTGAGGTGCTGCTGTGCTGAGGGTCAGGCTTGTGGGGAAGTGTGGCAGGTCAAGTCTCATTGTCTGTGTGTGGGTTGGTCAGTTAAGTCCTTTGTCCACTGACAAAGATGTTTGCTGAGACCCAGGTCCTTATTTATTTAAGGCATCCCCAGTGGATCAGTTTACGCTTTATGCTATGGACGGCATTTCTAGTGTTAAGTACTACTCAAATATTTTGATGCTATTTTTCTTCAAATATTCTAATCCAAAATTTTCATCACTTCTGTGGAATCTATAGCGTGAGCAACTTCAAGATGTAAATGTCTGTAAACAATCTTTAAGTTGACCAAACTAGATAGATCCTGCTCAGGGGTCGCGTTAACCGAATATTTTCCGTCATTGACCGTTTTTTTAAAACGGTGACGGAAAAATCTGAGAGCCATCCGTCATTTTGACAGATTGCAATTCACACCCCTGACCACTTGGTGGTGAAGAGCATATTACAGTAAGTTGAAAGTAGAAAAGAAGAAAAATGTCACGGCATTTGAGTGTCAGAAGTTTCTTTAAAAAGCCCAAAAACCTATGTTGATAAAAGAGGTGAAAAAAGAGGGATAGATGCAGATGAAGGACAAACCCAGCCCTTGGCCTCAGCGGAGCAAGGAAGCGGCAGTAAGGAGGTTAGACGAGTTCAGTGGGAGCGGGAGTTCTCCTGGCTGAGGAGGGCGGATAGAAAAATGTTGTGCGACAAAATAAAGATTCCCATCGGAGAATCTAAGCATAATTTCTGACCTGGACACCGTACTCAATGCATCTCGCTATCCTTGTAGTGCTGACAGCGTGTTAAAGAGCTATGGACAGGAGGCTTTGGAGCGCGTCTGTGACCGGTGCAGCTGATCCACTGGTGCAGAAGGAGCGCATGTTGCGGGATTTTCCTACCACGCGCAACTACGCGCAAGCAGGCACGCGATTTAAGTCCATGTGGACCAGGAGGAAGGTGTGAGACTGTGCGTTTAGGCCACAGGTGAACTGTTCATATTCCACTGCAATATGAACAATGCAATTGAATATGTCATTATTATCATTTAAAGTGACCGGTAAAAATGGATTATGATGGGATTTTTATGACCCTGTCAGTCAAAATGACAGACAACGAAAAAGTCTAGCGCAACCTCTGATCCTGCTGCTCCCACCTTTGTGATAAGATGTAGCACAAATTTGGTCGTCATTGTTTTTATAACCCAATATTATCGGCACAATATCAGCTTTACAATATATTATCGTATTTCGGCAAACACCAATATCAGCTAATATGACTAATGACTACAGCAGTAGGCTTAAGAGGCTGCTAGCTCCGTGATGTCTATGCTGGCGTCTAGAGCTGAAACAATTCATCAACGTAATGGTACCTGGTCTTGGACTTCAGCAACATTTGCAGTCGCTCCAAACGTCAAACTCGTCCACCATCAAACTTTAACGATACATGTTTTCTACATTTCCACCCTCTACATTTTTACAGAATCCACTGTAAAAGATTTACTCAGGTCAACTGTTCCATAGCAACAATCCCAAAACCTCCATATCATAACGTGCAGATAAAATCAACATGTAATTCTTTTTATAGCAGTTCTGCCTGCTTAAATTTAGGGGCTGTCCACAAGGGAAATGGGTTTAGGTGAATGCGCATACTTTTTATGTCAGAGAGGCGTTCTGTCTACGCGGAGACTGTGTTTTAAGGGAACAGAAACTCCCAGAGTTTGGGAAAACAGTAACATCATATTCCCAGCTCTCTCTTGCGTTGTCATTCATAGTCTTGTCTTTGGAAATAGTTTAGTTTGACAGTTTTACCAACTACTGTCAATGACAGACACTAAATATCACTATCATTTTCAGACCTTCCACAGGACAGTTTATGTCCAATACTTCAATACTAAAACTGCAAATTTAAGCAAATCACTATCACTGCCTTTGCCCTTCTGTGGCCCCATTTTGGAGAGAAGTTCAGGAGGTTCTGGTCTGGAATCTGCTTTCAAAAAGAAAATGTATCTAAATTTTTAAAATGATGTATCTTGGAGATCTGATTTTGATCTGTTAAATATGTTGTTAGCGGGACGCAAAAAGACTCTGAGCAGAAAATGGCTTCAGAAAGACAAACCGACAATAAGTAGTTTTCCCCCCTAGGCTTCTGGATCGCTCTGTCGTGTTCACACACTACAAAACACGAGGCTGGCTACTTTCTGTCAGCTCTGAGTCCTGTCAATAGTCAATAGATGCTGGAACTCCGTGGGTTATTCATGTCATTGTTCCTGCAGGAGCTATGTGACTAATGCGGCAGGACGAGCCGGCACAGACTGTTTTCGCCTTCACCAAGAAGCCACTGTGGTTTTTTTGTTTTGTTTTGTTTTTTTCATAAAACCTGGTACAGTAGTCTCTACACCAGTGAGTCACCCAGATATCTCAGCCACAAATTGATTAACTACTCTAAAACACACACACACACAGTGCTCAAACAAAAAGGAACAACTCATTAGGACTTTGTTTGTGACCCAGATCTGTCGTCTTTCCAAATTTGGGCTACAGCTGCAAACACAGACTCATTTACAACAAGATCACTCAGAGAGGACAGACCACATCACCTGTGGTTTTTACAAACCACTGGATCCAGAAGAACTTTACCCACTCATAGCTGGGACTGTCTTACACAAACAGGACAGAATTCATCGTGATCTGTGAAGACGTCGCTAAGATAAACACACGTTAACTTGTTCAATGGGACTGAACCGTCTGAAAATCGGTCAGCCCTAATTTCAACCACCACCAAATCTATAATCTAGATCCAGGTGAAAGTTTGGTCTGAATCTGAAAACACAAACCAATTAGATATACATGTTTTATGATTATAATAAATAGGGATTTAGGGAGTGCGTATATTCTTGGGAACAACAACTTGGGTCATCACGGAAATTCAGAGTGATCGGACAAAAATTGTAGATGGGGAACTGCTAAAAGGAGGAGGTGTGGAGGTAAACATGCCACATGGTATCAATGAAAACATGGGTGTCAACAAAAAGGCTGAAACGTGACAGGCTTCAAAGATCACGTTTACGACACAACTGTTGGAATTCTCATGCTGCTACAGGTGTGTCGACACCGTGCAGCTCCAGAGTCACGTGACCACACAACAACGTCAACGCACACTTCGAGTATTCCTTATTTTCCCCACAGGGCAGAGACCAGATTATCAAACTAAAATCAGCAAAACAAAGCCTTTTGAAGGCCAATTCTTTATGGGTTTTACAGATATTATTTGTAGGGCAAGTTGTCTTTCAACTGGAAGGTTGTGGGTTCAATTCCTGGCACTGCTAGTCTATATGTGTCCTTGAGCAAAGACACTTAACCCCATGTTGCAGCGTGTAAATGGGTAAAGAGTAACAAATACAGTTAGAGGAAACGTAGTGCAGCTAAAGTACAAGTTGGCAGAAATATAAATGACAAAGTACAGATACGTGAATTGTGTACTCAAGTACAGTAACAAGCATTTTGTGGTCATTCTGAGGTTCATGAAGACAAACATCAACATTTTCTGACAAATTATAGACGACGTGATTAATCCAGGGAGAAAGAAGTTGACAGATTGATCTCATGTGAGCTCCAACAAAGGAATTCAATCCTTCAACCTTCTTCAGGGAGAGAGAGAGAGAGAGAGAGAGAGAGAGAGAGAGAGAGAGAGAGAGAGAGAGAGAGAGAGAGCGAGAGAGAGACCTTGAGTATCAGTGACATGTGTGGGGACAGTAAACCAGCAGCCCCAGGCCACAGCCCATCCTGCTAACACACACGTGCACGCGCACACACGAGCGTCAGGTGGGTCACTGGTTCCAGTTTGCTGACATACAGTGAAGGCAGGTGTCGACAATTGTAAAAAACATGCAGATGTCCATAAGTAGATTACCAAGTTAAATGTCAACTATTTTGGTTTTTTCAATATTAAAAACAAGGTTTCTGATTTTTTTTTAGCTTATTAAACGTGAATATTTTCCTGGTTTCTTTGCTCATCAACAAAAAAAAAGATTAAAAGTGAATTATTTTTTAGTTCGTGGACAAAAACAAGACATTTCACAACATCATGATTTCCAGGTTTCAACATTTGACAGAACAAACAAGTACACAATTAACAGAGACAACAATCACTAGATCAAACAATCAATTATAAAAAAAATGATCATTAGTTGTGATTCTTATATAGTTTGTGGTCAAAGAACATTGTTTTGAAGTTCGGGAAAACCAGTGGACATTTTCAGACATTGTACTTGATTAATCGAGATAACAATCAACACGATAGTTGATTATGAAAATAAGTGTAATTTGCAGTCCTCATATGGTTTGTGGTCAAAATAAGACATTCTGTGGATTTAACGAGTACTAAATTAAACAACAGATTAATAGATTATGAAAACAATGCTCGGATTACATCACACAATTACTTGTAACATACGATTCACTTCAAATTGATTCCACCATGATACAATGTCCCTTAATAAAAATCGCACTGTAGCTCATGTATCGCGATAACGTATCGAATCGTCAGAGAGCTGTTAGCTTTTAACACTCACGGGTTAACACTCAGGAGATCCGAGTGAATCACATCCGGTATGCAACACACATCCACCACTTGACTCGACCCGAGTGTTAAAAAGGTGTTAAAAAAACCTTTAAACCCCAGTTTCAAATGACAGGGCTTGGATTGAAACGGGTCCGAGGGGAGTAAAGAGGCGAACCGGTGCCAGTGTCGCTTTTTCTTCCGAGGCGCTTTAAGAGCACAAAACAGGGGGCAGATTTTTAAAAAAGGGAACCTGCTGGCAATAAATCATTTTCTCTCTCGGGTACGTCACCTCCTGGCTCCGCAAAAACACACTTAAACACGGGCAGCGGCGGCCGCAAACGCCGCGGCAGCTGTCGGAGGCGACGACAGAGGCGTCGGGGGCTTTAAAAACGGCGGAAAATGTGGCTAGTTTTCCGGCTAGCAGGTTTATTTATTAGCTAACTTCCCAACCCCCCACCCTGTCTGTCGGCCTAGAACAACAACAATGGGGGTTTGAACGAGGTGAACCCGTGTGGAGCTTATTTTCATCCACATTCCCCCCGTCACATTTAATTAAATACAATGTTAAAAGGTTAAAACTCACCCCCAAAATCCACAGGGACACCGGGGAGGTAGACTCGGAGGTTTGCTTCGTTCACTGGTGTCTCCCATGACTTCCAACACACACACACACACACGCAAACACACACACAAAAAGCCCGATATGGACACGCGAGGCCGGGGATGAGACCGGGGCCTGCTCCTTCTTCAAGTGAGGATGGGGTGGGGGGGTAAAACCCGACTCCCAAGTTAGAAAGACAACAATATAAATGTTCTTTTTTGTCTTAAAGTCCACACGCGGGGGGGAAACAGGCGTCGTTTCGTCCACAAAGCGCATACAGCTTCCGCTAAACGGCTCAGTTTGAACTGGAAGAATTGAGAGGCTCTCAAAGCTCGATCAGCTGGACGTTCGGAAGAGTCGACCGAGGGCCGAGAGCGCGGGGGCGTCCCGGTGTCTCGCTCGACGACGAAACGCACCGAAATATCACCCGACGTCCACGGGAGCGGACGGAACGCACACGGCGGGTCGTTAGACGCGTGCGAGGCCACGGGAAAATAGAAAATAAACAGATTAACGCGAGGCCTTCCACTCCGAACACTCCGGGACCACCCCTGCTCCTCCTCACACGTCGCTGGCACCGAGTTACGCTGGGCCCGGAAACGCGTCCATCAAAGCCAGAAATGTCAATATTGGCCAAACGAAAACACATTCATGAAAAATACGACAGCGAACGCTACTAAATCCCGTTTTTAAAACCTCAAACTTGAACACAGTCACGGCTCTAGACGCTTAAAATGAGCCAAAAATCGACAATGACACGCTTTGATCACTGTAATCCGTTTTTACCAGATTACATTAAAGGCTTAACTCTCCTGGAATGAGCAAAATAAAATGAAATCAACACAAATTGTATCGTATTCTATTATTTAGCAGTGTTTATTTGTAGAAACTGAAGTTACGTCCCATAAATATGTTTGTGTGAGTGTATCATTGATTTAGAACACGAAAAAAGAAAAGTTGGTTTTTTTTGGGTCACCTTTGAAAAATTCTGCGTTCCATGGTAACTGGGAGTGACGTCATCTCCGAGTTAATCGCATTCCAGTTTGGGGAAAATCCACATTTTACACATAAAAGTACAAGTATGTTAGCAGAAACTGACACTTTTTTATATAATAAAAAATGATGTAAAAGTAGTTACAGTTTAAGACATTGACTTAAGTATAAAAAGTAATTTTCTGATTTAAAATTTACTGAAGTTTTAGAAGTAAAAGTATTAAAAAAGTGAGGAAATGTGTGAGTGAGTGAGTGAGTGAGTGAGTTGTCTTTCAACTTGAAGGTTGTGGGTTCAATTCCTGACTCTGCTCGTGTTGTTGGGCAAAGACACTTAACCCCCTGCTGCAGCGTGTGAATGGGTGAAAACTGTAGTGTAAAGCAGTTCATCGACACTAGAAAAACTATATAAATACGGACCATAATACCAACTCTTCTTCTTCTGATTTTATTTGTTAGTCATAAGTAACAAAGACAGTTGGAGGAAATGTAGGAGAGTAAAAGTATATAATAAATATAATAATATAAATAACAAAGAAAAGTACAAATACGTGAATGTTGTAATGTGTTACATTTACAACACTGGTTCGTGTAAAAAAACGTACGTTTGTAATGAGAGAGTTTACTTTAAATTAAGCGCTGATGTGTCACCAGGACTTTAATGGTAGTTAATAGTAGTTAATGATTAACAGTTAGTTAGCAGAGCTGGATTAACTGGACACATGTCGGCAAACATGAGCCTTAATTGATCTCTCATTAACCTCTGTGTTTCCCTGTTGTGTGTCTACGCCTTGTGTACACAACACACACACACACACACACATCAGCATCCATTTGTTTCATTTTCAGTCAAACTTTTTAAACCCAGAACCACGTGAGACAATATTGATGTCTCTCTGTAACGTTAAACTACAGCGGTGTAAACATCATCATCTTCCTCTTCCTCACTGACTTCACACACTGGTGCAGTGACATCAGATTAAGACAGCCAGAGAATATTATTTTTAAAATGTGGTATTCGTTTCATTTTCTACGTCACCCAGGTTATATACTGGTTATATACAGTATGTTTTAATAATTCATTTCTGAGGGATTAATAAAGTTCTACCTAATCTAATCTGTTGTATTTTTGGTAGAAAAGGGTTTAGTTTCATTATTTTTAGATCTTTCTTTTGGACAGTCCATTTTTGTTTTTATTAGGGTTCGAGCACAAGGTGCGTAGAACCCTATTGAAATGCAAAGGATTCTTCTTCTTCCTCAAAATAAATCGTGTTTTTGAGGCCCTGAACAAACCCCAACACTCACGGATTTCTGCGATCTGCATCAATCCTAGTGAAAATGTATGTGTGAAAGTCGTTTGGTGACAAAGCATGGAAAATTGGAAGGAGGGGCAAATAACTGCTCCGCCCCCAAAACAAGTTGGCCTGAGCAGCAGGTTTAACGTGCATGAACAAAATTCGGTACACGCATTCATTAGATCGGGATGATCAAAAAAGCTAGGCAGACTGAAGCTCTAAAACCAAAACATCCACAGCCCGGAGTCGAAGGTTTTCTTGAAGATGTTTAAACAACTCTTCGTGTTTCAGGTAAAGATTATTATTATTATTATTATTATTGTTATTATTATTTTAACACATTTAATGTCCAGTTCCTACATGAGATGTGACTTTTCTGGTTTTCAAAATAAAGAAAATCCCACCAAATAAAAAACGAACACCATTCAATGTTCAAACTGTGACTTTTTTTTAAATGTTTAATGACAAAACAAACAAACAAAACAAACAAACCCACATCATTACAGCCTGAGGAGCAAACAGGGGCAACAGTTCCCGGAGCAGAACAAACATGACGACTGATCAAACACCTGAAGATCAAAGAGCGAGTGATTCAGGCCCAACAAACAAACAAACAAACAAACAAACAATCTGTCAGTGAACGAAATCACGTCTGTTTGTGAGTGAGAGGCAGTGAAATGCAATCACACATGAATGAATGCTCAGAAACAAAAATATATATATATATACACATATATATATACACATACACATATATATATATATATATATATACATATATATATATATATATACACACATATATATATATGAATATATTAGTCAAAACTATACACATATGTTAAGTCAGAAGTAGGGGGGGAGTGTGTGTGCGTGTGTGTGTTTTATACATTACACTGTAACATAATCAAAAGACTTCATTCAACCTCCGACAGTAAAGTTAGGCGACGACGACGTCGGTAAAAGTCGTCCGCGATGATTTAAAGCTGCTGTCAGCGAAGTACAAGACGGCAAAAAAGGTCACGGAGGAGAAGAAAGAAACAGTCATGTGACTCAGGAGATCAGATCTACTGCGGACAAAAGACCCATGTTTGTGTTTTTCATACAGCAGAAAATTTAATTAAAAAAAAAACACCGAATACAAAACACGGAAAACAAAACACGGAAAACAAAACGACAAAGATGATGAGCTTAAGTGTGGGTTTAAGGCCGTGGATAAAAAAGCCAATAAACAACAAAACTTTTGCGCAGATTCTCCTCTACACTCTCATCCAATCAGGAGCCAGGACTCCACAAAGAGCAGAACCTCGGGACTCCCGCGGGGACAAGCGTCCAATCACGGACGAGAATCCCCAGCGCGCCACACGCGTGACGTCAGCTTCTCTATATCTTTGAACACATCACGAACAGGAAGTTATCCCAACGACGGCGGCGAGCATTGCTGACAGCAGCTTTAACGTCAAACGAGAGGTTTCAAATAAAAACAAAAAAAGAGCTTTTTCCAAGGACAAACTCAAAAGTGCAACATCAGGACACAGAGAAACAAAAACAGTAAACCACAGCACCGAGCTTAAATTCACACACAAAATAAAAACACACACAGCTTAAACCCCACCGACCCGAGAGCGAGCAAAGTACATTTTAAATTAACTTAACACCAAACAAAGGTTTTTTTCCAGCAGCTCCAGCGAGTTCTGTTCTTCAGTCAGAAAAAAGCCTTTCAACTTCGTTCACACGAGGAAAAGTAAAGTGCCGACGGCAGCTGCACACGTGACCGCCACATACTAACACCGGGGGGGGGGGGGTGCAAATTTTGGTCCGAGGCCTCTCAGCGCCAATGTTTAACAACTCTAGTGATTCCATCCCTCAGCCGCAATAATCGTTTGTGCTTAAAAACGCGTGTTTCATGACACTTTTCCACGATTCAGTTCCATTAATCCAAAGCGAACTGAGCAGTGATGGCAACAGACAAACAAAGCCGACCTGTAGATTGGTTTAAAAAGAGTTAAAATGCGAGTACTGAACGATTCTGTGAAACAAATCTTTTTCAATCTAAACTGAGTCTAATGATTCAGTTACACGACCGCTTTGTAGGCATGTAGCGATTCTCCAGATCCTCGATCTGTCTTCCTCTAGTCTGGTCTAAGATCATTGGTTTTATGTCGTAATAACTCGCTCTGAAGGTCCAGCAATCACTAACCTGTGACCTCTGACCTCCAATGGCATGATCACATGCCATGACACATGGAAGGAAACCTTTGTAGTGAGTCGTGACCTGCTTGGCGTTCCGTAGCGTGGTTCCACTATATTCATTAAACTAAGGTCACATGACTGATGCTACAAACCCATCTATGGCGCTAGTTATCGAGTTGAATTTTGAGGACTTCCTGTGCTTTGCTACGCGCTCAAAACGTTGTTCACACGTTTTCTCGTTAACAACATCCGACAGCTTCGGGTTAGGGGGAGGAGCTAACATTGGTAGTCGTGCTACAGCAGCTAAAACAGGGGGGCATGGTCAGATCCTCAACTCCACCTTTGCGTTAGAAGGTCGATATCGTGACTAGAACAGTGTCATGGAAAAGCGCTGGTTTTCTTTGTTCGGGTACGAACTTTAACGACCAGATCGGGATTTGCCCGTCAATCAAAATACTCAAGCAGCGATTACTTAAAAAATGCAAATGCATAAAATGAATTAAGTGCTATTTGCACACAAATGCCGCAGAAAGTGTCGGCTTTGGCACAAAAAACAAAAAACCCTCAAGGACTCCAACGTTTGAAAAAATACTAGGACTTGTACTCTGTTAGCCCGATGGTATGAAAAGTGCCGAGACGTTCTTTAAGACGAGTTTCTTTAAAAAAATATCTTGTTTGGAGATAAAATCCATTTCTGTTTTGGAAATATTTCTAACCCATAAAATTCAACAACCCCACGTCTGTCTGATTTCAGTGTGTGTGTGTGGGCACGTGTTATCGTCACCGGACAAGATTACACTTCTTTTTTTTTTTTTTTACACCTTTTCAGGGATAAAACTCTAGTTAAGTCTAAAAAAGTTACCTTCACAAAAATGTTATGAGCCAGTGGATGCAATATCTAACTTTTCAGTTTTTAAAACTGGGAAGACTGTGGAGATTGTTACGTGTGTTTCTGCTACAGATCAAAAAAACCACGTCCCTAGCGTTGCACTGACGACAGAAGGACCACGGTGAATGACGATGAGCCTTTCCTTTAGCAGCGTCTCAGCAGTGTAGTCTGGATGATGACGGCTGTGCAAAAATGGAATTTCTGAGGCTTCTCTTTTCCACTCTTAATGATGTGAGGACGGCGGCGAGGTGGAGGAGGAGGAGGAGGACTGGGTGGGCAGCAGGCTGTGCGTGCGTGAAGGCCGCTGGGGGCGGGGCTGCAGGGGCGCGGCGCCAGAGTCGGACGAGTTGACGCCGGGACTGCCCTCAGCGACCTCGGTGTCGAGCTGAGCCGGACACTCGAAGTGAACGCAGTGGAAAACCTGCGGCAAGAATTCACACAGCGTCAAACGAGGCACTGAAACAGAAGCCTTTCCTGTACGACTGTTTCAGGAAATAATAATGTTGTAGTTCATATGCCAGGTCTGTGTGAGGCGCTGTAACGGAGCTACACCAAAGCATGCGACTAATCTTTGCACTAACTCCAAAACATACTAGTTGGTTTTTTTTTTCAAAAATAGCGTTTTAGGTTTTCCAAAAATGATTCCAAGAACTGTAGTGTCTATGCCAGGGTTAAAAGTCGAAATGTCGATATTTTCACCTCATTAGCAGTGTTGTGTGTCCCAACGATTCGGATGAAGGAAGCAGGCTGCTTATCAAACTTCAACGTCTGCCACGATCTGGAAGAAACAACATTCAGAGGATGCTGAGCCTCTTTACACGAACATTTATGTACAGATAAAGATACATTACTGTCCACATTTGGAAAATCTGATGAAAAGAATGATAAAGAAGAAGAGAAGAATAAAAACAACACTCCCATTGATAAATACCGAAATAAAAATGTTCAGTTCCAGTTCATTAAAGTAAGGGTCAGATTTCGGTGTCTTCCGACAATAGTAGGCGTCTTCTGATTTAAACAGATTATGTTGTCGTGTGAGGGATTAACAGACGTGATTTTAATGTCGTCGGAGTCTTCCTGATTTTAAATCAGGAACTTAAGTTTAGAACCATAACTTGTACAAGAACAAGTTGATTCTTCTCAGCCATGACTTCATCCACAGTCTGTTTATATTCCCAAGTCTGTGAGATCCCACATCCCTAGAGGAATCTCCTCCCTGAAACCGTTTGATTACCAACACCAGTGTGGTCCTGCGTCTCGACTTTGGAACGTTTTTACTTTGAAACGGGCCATGGAACACGTTGTGTTTGTGATTTATGCGACAGGCAGAGACAGAGTGTTTTTTGGAAACAGGAATACAGGAGCCTCACCGACAGGCCACCCTGGTGCGGTCGACCACCCTCGTCCACTGCTGCTGGTTGGTGGAGGTTTCGATGTAGTAACTGTACGAGCGCTCGTCACAGTCCCACAGCAGCAGCCTGAACACACAAACACAACCTTATGTACGTGTATAAGGTACAATTTAAAAGGTCCGACATCTGTGTCTGGACCTACCTTAAGGATCCAATGGCGTACGGCTGAGCCAGCTGGATGACGATGGCTCCAGAGCCCAGCTGATGGCAGGTGTATCCCGAGTCCCAGTCGTAGTTGCGCGTGTCGCCGTTGAGCAAGGCGTTTCTGCTGCGGCTCACGCCCTCGACGACGCTGGCGCAGGACGCGATGGTCGCCACGTTGTCGCTGGGCACTGCGGACGTGGAGGAAGACAAAAAAAAAAAAAGAGTTCTAATGAGGCTTTGCCACAAAATGTTCCAGCGCGACCTGGCTTGGTGTGAGGTTCAGCTGAGCCGATACTAAAATCTGATGTCAACAGACTGTCGGACACTGATTGGTGAGAGAGTGTCACTCATGAGAGAGTGTCATGAGTGCGACGTCCGACACAAGAAACAAGCCAACGATGAGGAACTGTAAATCAAAGTTAAAAAGACTTAATAATCCTGAAAACTTGAAAAAATGTCAATATTTAACAGAGTCTAGACAATCGTGAGCCAAATCACGACCATGTTCAGTGGTATTTCAGTGGCCAAGCATGGAAAAAAATATAACGAGCCCGGGGGAGGGGGATAATATTTAAAATAAAAGTCACAGATTTATGAGATTAAAAGTAGCAAATCTACGAGAAAATAAAGTAGCAGATTTATGAGATTGAAAGTAGCAAATCTACAAGAAAATAAAGTATATTTACGAGATTAAAAGCAAATCTACGCGAAAATAAAGTATCAGATTTATGAGATTGAAAGTAGCAAATCTACGCGAAAATAAAGTATCAGATTTATGAGATTGAAAGTAGCAAATCTACGAGAAAATAAAGTAGCAGATTTATGAGATTGAAAGTAGCAAATTTTCGAGAAAATAAAAGTAGCAGATTTATGAGATTGAAAGTAGCAAATTTTCGAGAAAATAAAGTAGATTTACGAGATTAAAAGCAAATCTACAAGAAAATAAAGTAGCCGATTTATGAGATTGAAAGTAGCAAATCTACGAGAAAATCAAGTCGCAGATTTATTAGATTAAAAGTAGCAAATCTACGAGAAAATAAAGTAGCAGATTTATGAGATTGAAAGTAGCAAATCTACGAGAAAATAAAGTAGCAGATTTATGAGATTGAAAGTAGAAAATCTACGAGAAAATAAAGTAGATTTACGAGATTAAAAGCAAATCTACAAGAAAATAAAGTAGCCGATTAATGAGATTGAAAGTAGCAAATCTACGAGAAAATAAAGTAGCAGATTTATGAGATTGAAAGTAGCAAATCTACGAGAAAATAAAAGTAGGAGATTTATGAGATTGAAAGTAGCAAATTTTCGAGAAAATAAAGTAGATTTACGAGATTAAAAGCAAATCTACAAGAAAATAAAGTAGCCGATTAATGAGATTGAAAGTAGCAAATCTACGAGAAAATAAAGTAGCAGATTTATTAGATTAAAAGTAGCAAATCTACGAGAAAATAAAGTAGCAGATTTATGAGATTGAAAGTAGCAAATCTACGAGAAAATAAAGTAGCAGATTTATGAGATTGAAAGTAGAAAATCTACGAGAAAATAAAGTAGATTTAAGAGATTAAAAGCAAATCTACAAGAAAATAAAGTAGCCGATTTATGAGATTGAAAGTAGCAAATCTACGAGAAAATAAAGTCGCAAATTTATGAGATTGAATGTAGCAAATCTACAAGAAAATAAAGTAGATTTACGAGATTAAAAGTAGCAAATCTACGAGAAAAAAAAGTAGCAGATTTATGAAATTGAAAGTAGCAAATCTACGAGAAAATAAAGTTGCAGATTTATTAGATTAAAAGTAGCAAATCTACGAGAAAATAAAGTCGCGAATGAATGAGATTGAAAGTAGCAAATCTACAAGTAAATAGTCGCAAATTTATGAGATTGAAAGTAGCAAATCTACGAGAAAATAAAGTCGCAAATTTATGAGATTGAAAGTAGCAAATCTACGAGAAAATAAAGTAGATTTACGAGATTAAAAGTAGCAAATCTACGAGAAAATAAAGTTGCAGATTTATTAGATTAAAAGTAGCAAATCTACGAGAAAATAAAGTCGCAAATTTATGAGATTGAAAGTAGCAAAGCCACGAGAATTTGCTACTAAAGTTGCAAATTTATGAGATTGAAAGTAGCAAATCTACGAGAAACAAAGTAGCAGATTTATGTTGGACATTCTCAGCACCACCTATACAACAGTCCACCGCAGCTGGGAACCCACTTATTACTACAATCTCCTCTGTATTGCTGGTTCACAGGTGGCCTGCTTGGTTGTTCTTTCATGTGAGCGCAATCTGAAGCTGTCTGTGGTGCTGAAAATGCTCACTTGCCACTTTTAATCTCATAAATCTGCAACTTTTTTTCTCTTAATATTACCCCCCTCCCCGGGTCTGTATATATATTTTTTTTTCATTCTTGGCCCTAACAAGCCGTCGTATATTTCAGTATTTCAGTGACTGAAATAAAATCTTTTTAAAAAGCACCACAATATCACAGTATGGTCAGAAGTACGGACGACGACGACTACGACGTTTGCAATCTTACCCACAAGTCCGCTCTCCAGGGTGAACAAGCGGTTGGTGAACATGCATTCAAACGCCACCAGGTGGAAGACCTTGTTGACGGTATTGTGTGTTCCCACGATGCGAACGTATCTGACGCAAAAGAAAAATAAAAAAGATAAATAAATAATCCAATCTTTTTAAACAAGCAGGAGAAAAGGAAACATCGGTAAAAACACAGGAAGAAGAAGAGAAGCTATGAAAAACCTTTAAAGTAAAGGGCAAATATATCTACAAATGTTGTGTGATTGCACTCTAATGGCGCATTTCCACCGGCTCTACTCGCCTCGCGGCAGGACACGGCACGATTAGGTTGCATCTCCACTACAAAAAAGTATCTACTTAACGTGGGCAGAGTCATCACTGCACGGCTGAGTGAAACTGCGGTGACTTGTTTTATACACGACACACACACACACACACACAAGTGACTAGTGACTTTACACCACACTTCTGTAGTTTCTGTCCACACGTCTCCGGAGCCCAGCCTCTTAACCATTTTAATACTTATATTTGGGACTCTGGAGGCCCTACCAGTCACCAAAGTGTGGAAAAAGAATACTCCGTCATGTTTTCGTGGTCCCCCTTAGTGTAAGTATAGGCGATAAAACACGCGATGTTGAATTCCCTGCGCTTATGACGGCAGCATGCGCATTTCACCGCGAATGTTACCGCCCACCAGTAAGTTTACCTCGAGAGCTCCACCTTAGCTCCACCCTGCGAGAGTGCAGGCCAAGGGGGGAAGAGCGGTATTATGTCAACGCGGAGGGACAAGTGTGTTGTCGTGGCTGCACAGTGGAGCACAGTGTTTTACACAAACTTCCAGCCTCAGAGGATTTTATATATGAAGCTAATGTTCAGTCTGATACAGTCACATACAGCGGCCGTTTATGCTGCTCGCCACTGGCGATCAGCGGTAGCGATCAGCGGTGCTGCACTCTCTGTGAAAATCAGTTAAAAAGACAGCACCGCTGATCGCCAGCGGCGAACGGTGAGCTGCCTAAACTGGCGCTGTATGTGTGAGTGCCGTCACAGGAACAGACCTCCGACACATGGATACTTAGGGACAGCACAGCTGATCGCCACCGCTGATCGAGCTGCCTAAACTGATCGCCAGCTCCGGAGCATACAGTCACCGGTCTGATACAGCCACATACAGCGCCAGTTTATTCAGCTCGCCGCGCGCTGCTGGCGATCAGCGGTGGCGATCAGCTGTGCTGTCCCTAAGTGTTTTTAACTGATTTACAGTTCGGCACTGTTCGGCTCGATCCTTATGTAGGACGTCTCTTCCTGTGACGGCACTCTCGCTGTTTTCTGCGCATGCTGCCATGTTGATATTGTCAGAGAACTAGTGGAGGGAGGGGGAGACGAGAAGCAGCTGAGCGAGTGAGCGCTGTAAAGAGGACAAATCAGAAACCCCCTGGAAGAAGTGGGTGTGTGTTTGCCTGTGTCTCATTTGCATATAAAGGGACCATGCATGAAAACCGAGCGTTCTGAAAGGGGCGGGTTTAGCAGGGTTATTGAACTGCTATTGTGCTTCATCCTTATGGTATTTTGACCAAGGCATGTCACTGACATGTTCATTAGGACACCAGGGAACTATTTTAATGGGGGAAATAAGGTATAATATGTCCCCTTTAAGTGATCTACAGTTTGGCTTGATTTGTGGGTAGGACGTCTCTTCCTGTGACGGGACTCTGGCCAGTCAGTGGCCGGCAGTCTGACTAATCACCGCATAGTACCTACTACTAGCACGCTTGGAACCTCGCCGGAGCAAGTACTAAAAATAGTACCTGGTAAGAGGTACTAGTACTATTTTTAGTACCTGGTACCAGGTACTATGCTAGTGAAAACGCAACTTAAACCGTGCCGCGGCGTGGCGAGGCGAGTAGAGCCGGTGAAAATGCACCAAAAATAATACACAATTATACGTAGTTGTTGGTGTTTAGGGCTGCAAGGATTATTCCATTATTAATCGATCACTTATAGTGTTTTTTTCAATATTAAAACAAGTTTCTGTGATTTTTCAGCTTCTTAAATGTGAATATTTTCTGTTTGTGGACAAAACAAAGACATTTGAGAACATGTTAACAGGTGAACACCGAGGATTTTCGGACACTTTATGGACCAAACAAGTGCTCTATTAATCAAGGAAATAATCGACAGAGAGAGTGGGAAAATCACCTGGACAAAAGCTAGTTTCCATTTTTATTGCCTGTTTTTTGGCACATTGAGACAAAAACAACCTCAAACAAATGTCATTTATATCATGTTTTATACTGTTCAAATTTCAAAATCTGATGTTTATGTACAACTACAGGATTTTTTTAACATGGCAGTACATTGTAAATAACTGCCAGATATCGAAAGTTATTCTGGAAATATGGGCAAAAGCACTGACAGGACAATTTCTGGTCCTTTTGTGGTTAAAATAAGCAGAAAAAAAAAAGTTAACGCGTGTATGGCTGTAAATGGTTTGCTGGGGTTTACCTGCAAACCTGTGGCGTGAAGTAAAGGTTCTGCCAGGAGCGGCACAGGTACTTGGAATGATCCACGACGCGCACCCAGTCCAGCTCGTCCATCGACACCTCGATGTAGTACGAGTACGACCTTCACAAAACAAAATATATACAGGTATAAAATTAAATGACAACATAAACAGTCTCATGCTGCGTTTGCAGGGATATTTTAATGAGGTTAAGAGAAAAAAAATCATCGAAAAACATCAAAAAATGCACCACAACAGGGTGCATGTTCCTGGCCGTACCTGCTGTCTCTGTCCCACAGCAGGAGGCGGACGTGGTTGATGATGAACGGCTGACCCAGCTTGACCTGGATCCCGGCCCTGCCGTCCTCCTCGATGGGGTGCCTGGAGAAGCCGTGGTCCAGATCGTAGTTCTGTGTGTCTCCGTCCAGCAGCGCCGACTTCAGCTCCCCCTTCACCACCTGAGCACCGTACTTCATGGTGGCAATGTTCTCCTCTGGTACTGCACAACGACAAAAAGAAAACCGGTTTTTAATTAATTCGATAAATGTCCATCAATCAAGACCACGGCGGTGAGTGTGGAAGCACTGACTGAGCATCCCCCGGTAGTTCAGGTCCATGTTGCGGCTCTCCGACCGGGTCTTGATGGCGTCCAGCAGGTCGTCGGGGCTCAGGAGGCCGGATGGCCGCACCACGTTCAGCATCTCCGTCAACGTCATGAGAGGCAGCCGCACGGCCGACATCACCACGCGTGTGTCCCCACCCCCGACGTCCCCACTACCGTCCCCCTGCTGGCGGCACCAGCGCGACAGAGCCAGGAAGATCTCCTTCTCGCTGGCGGCAAACGAGTCACGGCTGACCACAGTCAGGAGAGCGGTCTGCAAACGCACACAGAGACGGGTTCAAGTCATTACAAGTGGCACAAAAAGCAAGAAATAATAATTAAAGACTCTCAATCAGAAATGTAGAGCTTTTTTTTGCTTATTTTCATTATTACACAAGACTGTAACTTAAAATTTTACAGTTTTAAATTATTATCAAGTGGGAAAAAATAACTTTAACATGTTTATCTGGAAGTTTATGAGACTATTTCTGTGTCAGTATAAGCTCAGCTCGAGCTATGTAAACAAACGCTGAGGCCTGCAGTAAAAACCTGTGGTTTCCGTCCACGCCTCTGTGTGTGTGTGTGCGAGACGCTCTCGCCGGCCACTAGAGCCACTGCATCACAAGTTACATCAAACAAAGGCTCACAGGATCATAACTGCTCACGTTCCTCTTTATTAGTTATTTTTTAATGCTTAAGTTATGTTAAGTATTATGTTCTCAACTCCTTTTCTTGCATTTCTTGTACAAACAATCTTCTTTAAACCCCTCCCATTTCCTTGGCTTTTAAAGGTCCAGTCAGAAATTACATTTTATATCAGTTTTTAAATGTATTTTTATCTGTATTTCATTCCTTCGTGTGAGCCATTTTGTCTTCCCTGCCTTTTATCTATTCATTTATTCTTCTCTTATGACACTTTCGTCCACTTGATTGGACTAGAAATATGTCAAAGTGGGCACCACACACATGCTTGAATGTTATTATAATGTTGAGCGTGTAACTTTTACTGCCGAGGTCGCCGCGTTAGCGCGCATACAGATCAAGGAAATGTGAGAGAGTGGAAACCGTCATATTTCTACCGATGTTTCTTGTATTTCTTATCCAAAGGATGTAAAGTTGGACACACTTGTGATGTTACAGAGTCACCGTTGGACATTTACGCAATTAAAAGACAAACAGGCGGTTCAAAACAGTGACTTAATGTGAGCAAGACAATTAACCCCAAAGTTGCACATAAATAAAAACATAAATACATTTTTAAAAATCAATTTATCTGTCCATATTCTATTTCTTAATTAATGGAGTAAATGTTTGGTCCATAAAATCTCAGAAAATCTGGAAATTATGTTTCTCAAATGTCTTGTGTCAACAAACACAAAAATTCAGTTTTAGTGATTTCTTTGTTTTATGGAGGGAAGAAAGCAGAAAATATTCACATTTAAGAAAAATCACATAAACAGTTTTTTAATCGTTGCAGCTCTATAGTTTATGGACAAAATCCTGCAGCGTCCTTACCTTAGAGAGAGTGAGGAAGCCGTCTGAATTCAACACTTCAGGTGCGTGTCTGTCCATGTAGGCGCAGCAGGCCGCACTGAGGGCACTCAGAGAGTAGAGGCTGGCGACGTCAAACACCAGGCAGACATTGTTGGTGTGCAGCACGGTGCGCAGGAACTCCGAGGTGGAGTCCTCCAGCGGCTGCAGGCCGTAGCGGTGAGCCAGGCCGAGAAAATCCAGCACCACCTCCTCCCGTGCCGAGCTGAGGCTGGCGCGCCCCGTGTATAGGTAGTGCAGCAGCATGGAGAAGGCCTCCGCCCGCGTCTCCTCCAGACACACCTCCGCCTGAGGCTGGGACTCCTTCATCCCGCCGTACAGCAGAGCCCTGAAGGACAAGGTGAAGAAAATAAAGAAAAAGGGAGGTTCAGAGAGTCTGGCAAGAAAGACTCTACATCTTCAATTACACAGTCTGCAGGGTTATATAGAAGCCATGAAAACAAACATCGACCACAGGCTTCAGACATGTACAAATACCTGAAGTAGTGACAGCGAGCTGCCAGGATGACCCGGTGCGCCGGGAAACGCTTCCCCTCCACGATGAAGGTGACATCGCTGTACTCCTCGCCGAGCACCAGGGCGCCCAGCTGCTCCGACAGCAGGTGGATGTGATCGATCTCTGAGACAGAGGCCAGTGGACGCAGGGGGTGACTGTTACTCATGGTTCGACGAGAGCCACAGTCACATCTGACACACAGAAAGGGAGGAGATAAAGTTAAAATGACACTGCCAACGTGAGGAAAACTTAGCAAGAAGTTAGTTGTAGCCAGCAAATTTTCTTTTAAATTGCGCCACAAAGTTTTTTTAGGTGAGGGAAAAGCCAAAATAGTGATCTCATGGAGACATGGCGCCACCTTATGGAATGTTGACAATAAAAACACATGCCAAATGAAAATATAACAACTATTTCAGAAAAACTTCCACCAATAAAGAATATATTGGTGGGATGTGCAAGTTTGAATCATTCTGATCCAAATTTTACCTTATAACCTACAACCAGTGATTCTTTTCTGAAAAATAATGAAATATAAGAACAAGCCGAGTGTTTTGAACGGCTCTTTGAAAGGAACGGCTCCTGTAGATCCGGCTTCCCTGTAATTAAATACTCAAGGAAAAGGCACCACTGAAAGGCACATTTCCACAAACTCCTGGACACTGCCAAGAAAGAGCAGAAAAATCACAGACATACATTCAACTATGCACTGACTTGATATTATTATTTATTTGATATTATTATTTAATTCATGTAGTGATTTAAGACTTTGTAAAGTACTGTTCTTTGATCTCAGTTGATAGATATTTTGTTGTGAAAGAATACAAACACTGTAAGGAAATAATGTTTTCCTGTTCTGTTATGCATACAACATGATATTAGGGCTGTTATAAGGCTTTTATTTTCATAATAAATTAATCTGGTGATTATTTTACTATATTTGGTGCTACATTATACCAAAGTTTTACTGATGTCTTTGTTCTATGGAGTTTAATAAACGATTTATCGTTGCAGCTCTATGTGACAGATCATAAATGAGATAGTCTTGCAGTGAGTAGAGGATCTCAGAATCGCCACTGTTATAGAATAGAACAGAAATACTTTATTCATCCCCGAGGGGAAATTGTTATGACACAGCAGCAAAACAATACAAAAAAGCATGGACAAAACGGTATAAGTGTAGTCGTGTGTCCGATGCCGATGTATCATACACACAAACAGTGTGATATTTCATAAATGATGTTTTAATACGAACAAATAAACAACGCAAATAGTTAATGCTAAGCGCTAACTAGCATGGCATTTAAATATAGTGGCACGCGCAAAACAAATCGAAAGCTTGTGTTTATTTTTAGCGTTTTTTCCTCAAAGGCTGTTATTAACGTTTTAGTGGGAGAGAAAAATAAAGTCATAATTCAGCTACAATTCATACGCGACGGCTATCTGAAGCTAGCTGAGCTGTGTTGTTTACAGCGGCGGATATTTGATACCCGGACAAACGTCAGCTAACAACATGCTAACTAACTCGGTTCATTTTCCCTTCTTTTACGGGCGGTAAAACTCACCGAGCAGCTCTCCTCTCCTCACCCCTGTGTTTCAATGAAGTTTGGCTTTTCGTAAATACACTTCTGCGTATTTCTACCTATGTGCGTTAAAAATAAAACAAAAAAGCCAAGCACCGACATCAAAATCCTTCCAACATTAAACCGAAAACCATTTTGTAGGTCAACCGGAACTAACGCACAACTACTTCCGGTTCCTTCTCCACTCAAACATAACAGTATTAGCAAACAAGGTGATATACTTAACGAAATGACAAAAACTGAACTGAAATAAAAACTAAAAACTAGTTTTTACACATTTTATTGAAGTGTTTGGATATGATAACATATGACAAACAAACAAACAGGTGAACACTTCTGGCAACTAAAGTTGATAAAACAGACAGAAGACAAAATGTAAATAAAAAAAAATATCTTGAGCTCTAGTTTTAAGTTATGAAGAGTGATCGCTTTTTTTCTCTATATAATTTCAGTGAAAGAAAGTAATTATCCTCCTGACCAACTGTTAGTGTGTCCATTATTCACATTGTCAATTAGTTTTTAGTCTTTCACATGGATTTCTTTAGTTACAGGCCACGCCCCGGAAAAACAAGTAGCCTAAACAAAATGGACGACAGACATCTGTGCCTGTGTAGGTCCCAAATGGTTATGCCAATCCATGGGGCAAACTTTCTTCAGATTTTTGAACTATTTTCTTCCACTGGGTAGGTCATTACATGCCTCCAACTGACGTCATTGTTCTTGAAGTTGCTGTTGTTCGATGCTGTGAGGGACTTACATGCATGCACTGCATGCATGTAAATAAGGGACGCTTAAGCCCGTGGTATACTTCTGCAGCGTGTGTGGCATGTGCGCATCCAATTGTGCGGACCCTGGTACACTTGCAGGGTTCTATAGTATCCCACTTCACCATCGGGTGATGGTACAAGTCTGGACGCAGGGAATAGGACGCATTCCTACCAAAGAAGAAGAGAACGATGCTACAACTCCCCATCAGGCAGGGGAGTCGGGTTGTCAGCTGGTTCAAGGGTCGAGGCTTGGATGACTATCCTTGGCGACGACTTCTTCTGTTGTCAAAATGTTTTTTCTGCTTGGTGAGCGGGGCTTAATACACCACCTACCAGTGGGGCGGGAGTTCACTTCACATGAGTTCTCCACACACACACCCAACGCACTCTGCGTGCGTTCCAAAGTCTGGGCTGCACGCATAGCCTGTGCGTTGATTACACAATTCGGAAGTATACCAGGGCCATTAATGTATCTGTTTGACTTCCTGGCCCACTCGTGCTGAATTCTGCTGAATTGAAGCGTTATGTTCCATCTTCTGGCAAAAATAGAACACTTGTGTATTTCCTACGGGAGCAACGGACTGACGGAACAACAATGGAACCGGTACGACAAACAGAGTCGGTGGAAGCTGAGAATTTGACTAAAATGGATGCCTGATCACTTCCGACAGATACACATTCAGTGAAATCCTGAGGAAAGACACTTTGTAATCCCATCTGAGTGACTGAGACTTTCAGAATCGCCTCCGTATGTGGTTTGAATCACTTTTGGAAAAAAACAAAAAACAAAACAAGCTAGACACAGTCTGGATATGCTTAAAAATTTGATTTGGGCTGCAGTTTAAACAAGGCCTTAGTCTTATAGTTTTCCAAGGTTAATGAATACATGAAGTGCCAAGTCATAAGTAGCATTCCTCAAAAATCATATCATAATTTACTTTTTCTTTTATTATTCTGATCTATAAAAAGAAATGTTGAGCTTCAACACAAATGACATGAGCAAATCTAAATTCGTAAAATAAATGCTCCGTTGTTTCAACCCACACAAAGTATCCGTGTTTAGATTAGATTCAACTTTATTGTCTGTTCTGATCCAAACCAAACCTACAGTTTAAAAATGATGCTGAAATATAAATGTCACGTAGAAAATGATTATTATATAAGATTAACATGTCTCTGGTGACATCACAGATCTGTCGTGAGGTGTCCTCAGTTGTTGGACTTTCATGTCAGTGTTCTGCAACATTTCATATCATGACATCAAAGAATAGGATGTGTCCGCGTAGAGCCAAGATGACCACCCAAGTAATTTGAATGTGTGTCTTGTTCAAACCATGTCTTCAGCATTCCAAGGACATGAAAATTGGTGCCTCTCCCACCAACACTCAAAAAAACACATGTGTAGAAGAGGTACTCCCCTCAGCAAAGCTGCCATGGGGGACAAGGTAGGTCAGGTAGTGTTGGGGTCAGGGGGGACACAGCAAGCAAAGAGGACAGTGGAGGACAGTCAAACAAGTGGGACACAGAAGGTCCGACAGGTGATGGGGAAACGGGAGGCCAAACAAGCAAGTGGGACAGGGGAACACCAAAAAACGAGGGGAACAAAGGAGGCCTGGCCAGTGAGTGGGACACAAGAAGCTCGGAAGCCAAGAGAGATGCAAGAGGCTCACCAGGCAAAGGGGACACGGCAGGCCTGGCCAGTGAGTGGGACACAAAAGGCTCGGAAGCCAAGAGGGACGCAAGAGGCTCACCAGGCAAAGGGGACACGGCAGGCCAAGCAAATGAGGGGGATAGAGAAGGTTTCGCAGCTGAAAGGGACACAAGAAGCTCAGCAGGCAAAGGGGACACTAGAGGCCCAGCAAGCAAGGGGGACTCAGAAGGACCGTCAAACAAAGAGGTCACAGGAGGCCTGGCAAGTGAGAGGGACACAGGAGGCTCAGTAGCCAAAAGAGACTCAAGAGGCCCTGCAGTCAAACAGGACACAGGAAGCCCAGCAAGTGAGGGGGAAATGGGAGAACTGGCAGACACAGGAGACCCAACATGCAAAGGAACCTCAGGAGGGTCAACAAGCAAAAGAGACACAGGAAGATAAGCATGTGAAGGGGATAGAGGAGGACTGGCAGGCAAAGGGGCCAAAGGAGGACAAACAGGTTAGTTGGACACAGGAGGCCCAAGAAGAGAGGAGGACTCTCGAAAACCAACAACCAAATGAGGCACAAGAGGAAGGACAAGTGAGGGGGACACAGGAACCCCAGCAGCCAAGGAGCCCACAAAGATCCCAATCGATGACAGATATGCAGAATAATATGCAGAGCAAAATCCATCTGTTTCTTATTATGACAATTCACCATGTCTTTCTATTGACTGGGATACTATCAAGCTTTCCTCCCAGGACTGCGGCCAGGCGCATAACGCGACTGGTGGAGGTGACGCAGGAAGTGCTTAATCTTCCAGAGAAGCACACGCTATGCATCACCATGTACAGGCCAGTGGCTGAGCGTGTGGTTAAACAACTGACAAAGACCTTTGGCACGGAAGTGAGAACCTTGTTGATTGAGCCAGATGAGACAGTGGAGGAACGCGTCGCTAAGAGCATACACATACAAACCTGCACTCAGCTGATGCTGGAACCAAACTGCTGCACCATCCCTCACTGGGTTAACACGTACTTCATGTTTGTTATTGTTGTATTTGCAGTCACACTAGGTTCCGTCACTGCTTTGCTCCTGATCTAATAATAATGAGAATAGGCCTTTATCGCGTCACAGTTGGTTCCCGGAAGTAACCCTCGAAATTCGCCGAAGCAGTGGACAAACATGACTGCCAGTTATAGCTCGACAACTTAGCTCTGTCATCTCCCAAAAGTTGGCCAGGACTGTTAGTACTCCGTAGGCGTAGTTATGGTCAGTAGCGGGTTTCCTGAGCCTCACCGACTGTAGGCTGTTTGTCCTCTTCCTCCACAGTGGAGATGCGAGCATTAGCCTCTTCGCCTTTTCCAATGTGCACATTAACCCGATTGAAAAGCAACTGACGAAGTACCCGTGTCTTCCCTAATAATTTCACATAAATCCGCTCTTCTGCCCACTTTTTGACATGCAGGCTTTCTTTGTCAAAGTGCAAGCTGCACACAAACGTGCTTCCGTGGAGAATATGTTTGTCTGTTGGAAAATTGTGGTATGGATGTTGAACAGCCCGTTATGTTGCAACAGCACCAGCGAGAGGAGGCAGCCATAGTTTGTCAAGTAACTAGGGTAACAACCGGACTGCGAATACACTGCTCTGCGATTTACCAGAAATGGGAACCAGGAAGTGTGATAAAGGCCTATTGTTTATTGTTTCATTGTTTTATTGCTTCTTTGCCTTCAATTTCAGATTGCATGGCAAAATGCTTGTTTATATACAGATGATATCAAGCATTACTCAAGCTGTACACAACAACGCAGACACAAAGACTCAGATACATGTTTATTTTATTATTTTTTTAATAGCAAAAGTTGGTCAGGAAAGGATTCTTCCGAGGGAGCACATGGATGTTCAGGGGTCCAGGTGGGTCGGGGGAAAACACAGTTTCTGGATATTCAGTTTCTACTCTTCTGTAGTCGACAGAAGAGTAGGTCGCATCATCATCTTTGTGTTTTCTCAGAGCCTGGAAGGAAACACATAAATCATAAACCATATTAAATTCAAAGTATCAAAACAGTTACGTTATTATTGTTACTTGGCAAATTAAAAACATAATTAAGAGTCAAAATAGAAGTTTACCTGGGCGTTAGCACTGTTCTTCTGGGTGAAGCTGATGGAGGTGTAGGCCACACCTTCCTCAGGATCGGACTATAGAAGGAAATAAACAGTAACAACAACATTATTCCATCAGCCATTTAAGGACATTTATCTCTCAATGTGGGTTAAATACACCAAAAAAACTATATATATATATACACACATATATATATATATGTATATGTCTATGAAGTTTCATGTTCTGAATATAGCATAGATTATACATTTAAACAGCTTTTTGACTCACGTCATCAACATTTGTCTGCGTTTTGTTCCCTGAAAAAAAACAAAAAAACCTGGACGTTTATTCGAACTCAAATTTTTAAAATGAAAAAGTGTCACGTTTTTGTTGTTCTTACCTTGAGTTCTCTTCCACTTCATCACTACAAATACTAAAATACAACAAAGTTCCACCGCTGCAACCACAACTACAGCCACAAGGACGTACAACCACCACCAGTCTGGAAAGACAATACAACAATTATTTTTTAGCACATTAGCACGTTAGCCACAGCTTGGTAGTCTCTTCAGAGTAGAGCTTTCAACCAGTCTCTTGGGATGTGGTCGTGGACGTGGTCGTGGTCATGGACGAGGACGTGGTCGTGGATGAGAACGTGGACGTGGATGTGGACGTGGACGCGTCAGCTTCATTGACTGGTATTTTGTCACCTGGACAATTGGACAAACGCAGTAAACGGTTAAACGAAAGCAGAAATGCCCGTGAATGACAGCTGGTAATGTTCATACCTGACTTCTCGGGTGTGAGCTGGAGGTTAAAGATGAACTCTTTCTTGGTTCTGACATCAGTCACTTTACATGACAAAAAAGTGGAAGTCAGTGGAAAAATCTGAGATATTTCACAGGAGGATTTCCCTGATCTCTCCTGGGGTTTGTTTTGATTGGTGTCCGTCTTGTTGGACAGCCAGTTCACAGTGTACTCCCCGTCACAGTGTGACTGTGACGACACGGAGCATTTTACCGCCATTTGTTTATCACATCTTTGTTGAGTCACTGGTGAAGAAGAAGGAAACGTTGTTAAAGAACATGGAACATGAAAAACCTTTATCTGTTTGATAATATTTTTTCTTTGTGTGTTTTTGTGATTTTTTGCTTTTCTTCAAAAATGTCATTGCGACAGTGCGTTTGCATGCGTGTTAAAGCCCACATAGACCGGAAGCTCCAATTAACGCTGCGTTTGTGTGTGTATCTGCGTCATTACCTCGTTTATGAAACCCTAAAGCTTCAGAACAAACAATTCAGCCACTGCTGAGAAAATAGTGTTGTATTGTTTTCCTGGGCTCTGCGAAGCGGATCGGCACTTCCTTAGTTTGATGTCGTCATCAGAAATCCTCACCACTCCTCTCGCCACCGTAGCGCCTCCCGGTGCGGGCACTAGTCCGGGCACATCCGGTTGCGTACATTCAACCGCAGAAGAAGAAGAAGAACTACTCTGGTTGTAGCTGCTGAGATGCAGAGCATCCACCGTGCCAGAGGGGGAGCTGTGTATCTGAGAGCTGGCCTATCTATTAAGTCACTTCCAGGTACCTGGCCAATCACAGGACAGTGGGAACGCTCTTGTTGGCTGGCCAATCACAACACAGTTCACGTTCTGGGGGTGTGGTTTTGGTCTGAAACAGCGCGGCTGACGAGAGCGTCAGTGAGGAGATATTTTGATCGGCTCGTTTGCAGCGATTAGGAGGTTTTTAATCATGAAAACAAGTTAATATATGTAAGTAGACCTCCATAACTAACATATATGTGTGATACAAGCATTCTATGTCACCTTTAAACATGCGAATTTAGTCAGACGAAGACAGTTATCCGGTTTTCTTAATGTCATGTAAACATGTTAGTCGGACTAAAATGGAGCTAGTCTTAGTCGGACTAACACAATGCAGACTCCTGCATGTATACACATACACATGTGAGGTGTTTCCATCTTGGTACAGTGCGGTACAGTTTGGAGGCGGGGCGTGCGCTGTGCCTGATGGCCGTGCGACAGCCAACAACAACACAGTGGACAACAGTGCGGGACGCCCAGCAGCTTTTTTTCTGCTCACTTTGTCTCAAGAGGAAGTCACGCTTTGTCACAAGGAGTGCCAATTTTCTGTCGACCAATCAGCTGACTGTCGTGGGTCTAGCTCCACCCGTACCATACGGTACCATTACTCTGGTACCACAAGGGAAGGTACCAAAAAGGGCTGGTTATTTTGGTACCATTCCTGATGGAAACGCAAAAACTATGTACCGTATAAACTGCAGCACTGCTGGTGGAAATCGTCTTACTGACTCCGATTGTCCATCTTAGTCGGACTTCGGCCGAAGCTGGACTGAACGGTGCATGAGTGGATGGATGCACCAAGTTTAGTTTTTGTCACGTTCACCCTACAAGGAAGCAGCAGAGCTTCCTCTGGAGTTTTGTAAGAATTACAGTTGTCAGGGGATCTTTTCAAGAACAAATTTTAGAAAAATAAAAATAATTTAAATGATGTAAATACTCACTGCTGACAACAGACAATTCTGTCCGAACTTCACCTTCTTCTTTTCCTGATCTGTTGAACCATCTGCAGTAATAAACACCATCATCCCCGACTGCGTCCGTCTTTATGACCAGAGAACAGTTGCTTAACACGTTCAGTCTGTTGCATTTAGATGAGGCGTCTTTGTGACACTTGCTGTTTTCAAACAGTGTTTGTGTAGTGTTTCTTCTTGAGAAGAGCCATATCGTGCCACCACATCTGTCCACAGTACTTTTCACTTTGCCACAGGACAACGTGACATTATCTCCAGCTTTGACGATAACACGAGAGGAGTCCGCTGTGGCGTCGATACCTGAGGAGAAGCAACAACAGGGTCCTCGCGTCACTACACAGATGTGGCAAAAACACACGACACAACTTTCACGCTAGTGATCGATTTTTAGGACTTTCTTGGCTCGTAATATTTGGAATGTATCCTATCATCCAACATACACACAGAGCTTCAGTTTGTAACGATTGTGTCATTAAAATAACATAAATGTGGACCAATCCTTATCTTCATACAGAATCATCAATCACAGCGTTTTAGCATTCGGACGGATTTCTCCTCGAGTTTCATTGCGATCAACGTCAAATTTGGTGAGTTCACTGTGGACAAGATAAGGACTAAAAGTTACCTAAAGCTTCACTTAGTGTCACACGGTTTTGGCACCAGGGGGCGTCAAAGTTGCAGCTAATTCTGATTAGAAACCTGTTATAAATTCGGGATAGACGATCTGATGGCAACCAAACCTGCTATCATTGATCAATGTTTTCTTTTTCTCTGAGTCTCTAAAACTGTGAATGTTGCAGACAGTGTGCTTCTCAACCTGATCGACAAACACTGACATGTGTTGTTTTCTCAGTCAGGTCAGAAACATCGTTAACGAGTACAATTCATGCAGAAGTTTTTATTTTCCATTGATGCGACGTTGTTTATTGTGTACTTCCGTTTTTTTTGTTAAAACGGAATAAAGATTGATCGGAGGTCACCGAGGTCATCGAAGTCACCGAGCTGGAACATGAGAGACTCAAATAAAGTGAGTGGATTGAACACCGTGTTGAGGAAACCACTGAGAAGCCTCACACATACGCTGCTGATCTTATCGTCTGATGTAAGTGTGAAACAGACGAAGGGTGAAGAGGAAGTTAGACAGACTTTTTCACTTTGTAAACCACTCACTCTCCAACACCAAAGTCCATGAGAACATCAGCGTTTTGAGCTGTGGTTGTGCTTTTTGGACACTGTCGCAGAGAAACCTCACTCAAACAGCTACTGAACATTTACAGGGTTCATACGTCTCACATACATATTTATACACACACTCTACGTGGTTATTTATACGTTATTATTACATTAAAGGAGATGTAAAGATGGCAAATAATGATGAATCATGAGTTTTTACATATACACATACAGCTTAACTTAAAGGCTGGAAAAGAAGAAAAACACTTTCTCTTATACAGCAGCACATACTACTGGCTTTTTGAAGGTTTTTAGTTTTCATTTAAAAAGTACAGAAGAGGATTAGGGACTTTTTGTCTGGGATTGAAGTCAGAAGTCATTGAAATGTTAGAAAAGCAACACTCTTACCCGTCACATGAAGCAGGACCACGAGAAACAAAATGTTTCTGGACGTTGGAGCCATTTGTTCTTCGTCTTTTTTCTTCCCAAGGAGCGTTGCACTTGAAAGCTTGTGCCTCTCACACACACACACACACACACTGACCCTTGTGAAGATGTGACTTCCTTTTATCTGCATCACCCTGACACTTGTTTCTTTCTGGTTTTTTTACTTTTCAGTTAAGGTGACGCAGTGGGAATTTGTCTGTGTTTAGTGATAAAAACAGGTTAAAAAGTAGTTTTTATTATTATTATTTAATGTGAATTTCACATAAAAAGAACTCACTCTTTATAACTCTGTTTGAAAACTGTTCATTTAACAGAGTTTGTGTTCACTCGCTGATAAACGTTCGAGGAAGGACGAGGATGTTGGCCCCATGAGTGACGGACAAATTAACAGCCATTTTAAAGACACATACGATAAATAAAACCTTGTGTATCATGAGGGCGCGAGCACGAATGCCACGCGCCGAAACGCCACTGTTTTGGCCCGTGGCCGAAATTGGGCCGGACTACTTTGGTTCTGGTCTACAAAGTGGTTCTTGTAGACCAGAACCACTTTTTTGTGGTTCTGGTCTACAAAAAAGTAGACCAGAACCACGGCCTCAACTCAACAAGAAGTTGGCCGTTTGGAATTTTGGTGTTTCTTTCGACCATTCGCCACGAAACAGGAAGTGCCCTATAACTCCACTATACGTTGACCGATCGCCTCAAAAGAAGAGACCAACCCTGAACATGTCTGACGAACTCAACCCAACAGGAAGTTGGACGATTTAAATTTAGCCGCCATTTCCTGTTTCACCGTGAGACGAAAAACCACGTGTTTTCACACACAGATGATGAAACTATGACTTATGTGACTGTATATTAAACTCCAAGAATAAGAATATTCCGTAAATGCTTTGTTAGAGAGTTGTAAAGTTAAATTTAAAACATCTTTGTTGCTTTTGTGACAAAAAGCACTTTCTATTATTGTGTTTATCATTGATAGAAGAAAAAACATGTGAGTGACTTAAAAATCCTGTCGAACTCACCGACATACTCAAATATGAAATTTAAATTTTTTGGGGTGAAGATGAGCAAATAATTGAAGTTCAGATTTGTTAGATCATCTGCCAGGGCCAGATACTCATGCTGGCAGCGCAGTTTTGGCCCACGGGCCAACAGTTGCTTTCTTATAAAATGGATTTGGACATTTCAGATTATTTGTATTGTTAAAACAACGACGATAATGAAGCTCATGTGAAAACACTGCAGTATTTATTTGAAGGATAGGAAGCCTCGTCAACGGATCACACTGAGCCACATCCTACTACGCCCTCTACTGGATGAAAAGAGGAAGTAAAATTATTTTTATACCTCCCCCTTATTCCTTTTCATCCTTGTAAAACATTTGAATAAATTGTTTTACTTGTTAAAATAACAAGAAGTTCAACTTTTGGGGGAAAAGGCAACAGTTGATTGAGCAGGGTGGACGATGTGATTTTAAAATTAGATCAAAATATTATACTACGATATTTCATAACAATAATGGAGCACGAGTTTGAGACCTCACTCTTCAAAAAACACAAAAACTACTTTGTCGTCGGGGAAAACCAATATTTTAATATGATTTTTGTTATTAAAGGCTTCATAAAAACATTTTTCCAAATAGTGACGTGGAACTAAAACACTGCAATATTTTTGTTTTTTTAAAAAAAAGGGAGGGGTTCTTTCCTTTAACAACATTAATACATTTTTGCCATTTATGTGCGACGTCACAGAAGCTGCCTGCACCATGAAAGAATACATTTAAATTTTTTTTACATAATTAGAAAATTCTGCGATAAATCCACACCACACCGCTCTCGTAAACATTAATGTGCTCCAATGTCTTTAAAAAAAAATGCGTGAAAAGAAGTTGTGTGAAAACAAGAAAGAAGTAAAACTATATATAATTTACGCCTGAAAAACAACAAAATCGTACCGATTTAGAACAGCAGCCATTTTCTTTAACGCAGGGTTCCCACGCCTTGGTTGACATTAAATTCAAGGACTTTTCAAGGTCTTTCCATCAAATTCAAGAACTAGAATGTGCCGACGCAGCTTAAGACGGGAGGACAGCTTGGACGAGTGTTGTCTTCGTCCATGATGGCGTCCGCTTTTATTGATCTGCAGCAACGCTCTGGACAAGTGATTGTCCTTTTTAGGACCTTGGTCAAAGTTTGTCATTTGTCTTTGGTGAGACAGAGATCTTGGTATTTTCATTTCCCAGGCATTTGCGCTCTCTTTGCTTAACTTTGCTCGCTCATTGTTCTGCATGGAGTCTCATGTCAAGACAATGTACAGCGTGCACAACACCGCTAGTAATTATGTCGCCACTGTTGTGCTGCATCATCGTTATTTGTCTGGAACAAACCGTCAGACCAGCGGTCGTTCCCTACGGAGCAGCTAAAATCCAGATCTGTTTTCTATCTTGTGTTGCTTTTCTATTACGACTTTGTTTTTCTTGTAGCTGCAAACTGTAACCCAACAGTCGAGGGAAAAAAAATGTATCGACATTTATAAATAAAAAAATAAACAATAATAATAAAAAAAAATACATTTATTTATAAATATAAAATCTATAACAAATGCCGCCTTTGTTATAGGCATTTGTTAATGCCTTAATGCCTATAAGAATAATTAAAGACTCTCAATCAGAAATGTAGAGCTTTTTTTTTTGCTTATTTTCATTATTACACAAGACTGTTACTCAAGATTTCACAGTTTTAAATTATTATCAAGTGGGAAAAAATAACTTTAACATGCTTATCTGGAAGTTTATGAAACTATTTCTGTGTCAGTATTAGCTCAGCTCGAGCTATGTAAACAAACGCTGAGGCCTGCAGTAAAAACCTGTGGTTTCCGTCCACGCCTCTGTGTGTGTGTGTGTTTGCGAGACGCTCTCGCCGGCCACTAGAGGCCACTGCATCACAAGTTACATCAAACAAAGGCTCACAGGATCATAACTGCTCATGTCCTCTTTATTAGTTATTTTTTAATGCTTATGTTATGTTAAGTATTATGTTCTCAACTCCTTTTCTTGCATTTCTTGTACAAACAATCTTCTTTAAACCCCTCCCATTTCCTTGGCTTTTAAAGGTCCAAATACAATTACATTATATATCAGTTTTTAAATTTATTTTTTATCTGTATTTCATTCCTTCGTGAGCCATTTTATCTTCCCCGCCTTTTATCTATTAATTCTCAGATACATCCACGCCAAGTACATTTTTATACATGCCGTCTGTGCGTGAAAGCAAGCGAAAGCCGTCTTTTTGTGCGTACGCATTTTATTATTTTTTTAATAGCAAAAGTTGGTCAGGAAAGGATTCTTCCGAGGGAGCACATGGATGTTCAGGGGTCCAGGTGGGTCGGGGAAAACACAGTTTCTGGATATTCCATCTATCCATCCATTGTCTACAGCTTTATCATCGACACGACCGTCGCAGCTTGTGCCAATCCCAGCTGGCATATAGGGCAAAAGTTGGGCTACACCCTGGACAGTCCGCCAGTTCACTTTTTTTTATTGCATATCAAATAATAAAAAACAAAGTAACACAGTGAAGAGGAAGAGATGTGAACCCAAGAAACACAATTCTGCCTGAAAATCATCAACAAATTAAAACCAATGAACCAATTCCTTAGTGGATTTTTGTTTAGCTAGTTGACAGCTGCACGACAGAAGAGTAGGTCGCATCATCATCTTTGTGTTTTCTCAGAGCCTGGAAGGAAACACATAAATCATAGACAATATTAAATTCAAAGTATCAAAACAGTTACGTTATTCTTGTTACTTGGCAAATTAAAAACATAATTAAGAGTCAAAATGGAAGTTTACCTGGGCGTTAGCACTGTTCTTCTGGGTGAAGCTGATGGAGGCGTAGGCCACACCTTCCTCAGGATCGGACTATAGAAGAAAATATACAGTAACAACAACATTATTCCATTTTAACTTTTCAAACATAAGACCCCGGCCCGTAGGCCGTCTCAGTCCGGCCCGCGGTATGTCAGTCATAATCACAGATGAACAAGTATGCTGCGCATGCAATACAACTGTGTTGCCCCGTATTTTGAAAGGCCTGACGTATGGACACACGTATCTGCTCCTGTCTGCACAGCGACAGGTGACGCTAATCAGTTACCCCTGGCCCAAATGTCGGCTCACATTAAAAAATTAGCGTTAATTCTGAATGGCGCATTTTCAACAAGACATGGACTGCTAAGTATTTCTTTACAGTCGTCAAAGGTAAAACCGTGTGCTTAGTTTGTGGTACAAAAGTCGCTGAGTTTAAGAATTACAATCTGAATCGCTACTATATCGCAGCCGATATCGAAGACAACGTTAAGAACGATGTCCGTGGAAGTGTCTCGGTTTAACTTCAGGAGTTATCATTATCTCCCTCCCTGTTTATTATCTTATTATTTAACCAGCCAAGCACCGTCACTCGTATGTAAACTCATCAGGTGTGATTGCATAATAAGTGTGTGTGTGTGTGTGTGTGCGCGCGCGCGCGTAGGCGTGCAGGTGCGCTCTGTGCAGGAGGGTTGTGGTCACTGCACTACACCACAGTAGTATAGTATAATAGTATTCATTATATAGTGTAGTCATTTGATATTTTGAATAGAGTTGGTTAGTAATTGTGTTTATTGTGGGTGTTATTTGCTGCCAAATTTACACCAAAACAATACAATTTACTGCTTTTTTAGATAAAAGAGATAAAAGTTAATTCAAATTAATTCAAATTTGGCCTGGCCCTCAACAATTTCTTTTGTTTCTCATGTGGCCCCTTGGGCAAAATGATTGCCCACCCCTGAACTAGGGTAACAACAGCACGTGCCAATACACTGCGATTTACCGGAAATGGGAACCAGGAAGTGTGATAAAGGCCTATTATTTATCATTTCACAGCTTCTTCACCATCAACAGTTACGTTATTATTATTACCTGGCAAATTAATTTAAAAAATGAAGAGTCAAAATGACAGTTTACCTGGGCGTTAGCGCTGTTCTTCTGGGTGAAGCTGATGGAGGCATAGGCCACACCTTCCTCAGGATCGTCCTATAGAAGAAAATATACAGTTACAACAACATTATTCCATTTTAACTTTATTTGAATTATATCTGCCAAACAAGATCAGCCATTTAATGACGTTTATCTCTCAATGTGGGTTAAATACACCAAAAAACTATATATATATATATACACACATATATATATATGTATATGTCTATGAAGTTTCATGTTCTGAATATAGCATAGATTATACATTTAAACAGCTTTTTGACTCACGTCATCAACATTTGTCTGCGTTTTGTTCCCTGAAAAAAAACAAAAAAAAGTTTACTCGAACTCAAATTTTAAAAATGAAAAAGTGTCACGTTTTTGTTGTTCTTACCTTTAGTTCTCTTCCACTTCATCACTACAAATACTAAAATACAACAAAGTGCCACCGCTGCAACCACAACTACAGCCACAAGGACGTACAACCACCACCAGTCTGGAAAGACAATACAACAATTATTTTTTAAGCACATTAGCACGTTAGCCACAGCTTGGTAGTCTCTTCAGAGTAGAGCTTTCAACCAGTCTCTTGGGATGTGGTCGTGGACGTGGTCGTGGTCATGGACGAGGACGTGGTCGTGGATGAGAACGTGGACGTGGACGTGGACGTGGACGTGGATGTGGACGTGGTCGCGTCAGCTTCATTGACTGGTATTTTGTCACCTGGACAATTGGACAAACGCAGTAAACGGTTAAACGAAAGCAGAAATGCCCGTGAATGACAGCTGGTAATGTTCATACCTGACTTCTCGGGTGTGAGCTGGAGGTTAAAGATGAACTCTTTCTTGGTTCTGACATCAGTCACTTTACATGACAAAAAAGTGGAAGTCAGTGGAAAAATCTGAGATATTTCACAGAAGGATTTCCCTGATCTCTCCTGGGGTTTGTTTTGATTGGTGTCCGTCTTGTTGGACAGCCAGTTCACAGTGTACTCCCCGTCACAGTGTGACTGTGACGACACGGAGCATTTTACCACCATTTGTTTATCACCTCTTTGTTGAGTCACTGGTGAAGAAGAAGGAAACGTTGTTAGAGAACATGGAACATGAAAAACCTTTATCTGTTTGATAATATTTCTGATTCTTCCACCGCTTTGTCTTTGTGTGTTTTTGTGATTTTTTGCTTTTCTTCAAAAATTTCATTGCGGCAGTGCGTTTGCATGCGTGTTAAACATGCAAATTTAGTCGGACGAAGACAGTTATCCAGTTTTCTTAATGTCATGTAAACATGTTAGTCGGACTAAAATGGATCTAGTCTTAGTCGGACTAACACAATGCAGACTCCTGCATGTATACACATACAAATGTGAGGTGTTTCCATCTTGGTACAGTGCGGTACAGTTTGGAACGGTGAAGGCTTCGGTCAGGCTTGTGTTTCGACTGAAAACAGCACCTTCACATGGTAGGCGGGGCGTGCACTGTGCCCGATGGCCGTGCGACAGCCAACAACAACACAGTGGACAACATTGCGGGACGCCCAGCAGCTTTTTTCTGCTCACTTTGTCTCAAGAGGACGTCAAGCTTTGTTGCAAGGAGTGCCAATTTTCTGACGGCAGTCAGCTGACTGTCGTGGGTCTAGCACCACCCGTACCATACGGTACCATTACTCTGGTACCACAAGGGAAGGTACCAAAAAGGGCTGGTTATTTTGGTACCATTCCTGATGGAAACGCAAAAACTATGTACCGTAGCAAACCTAACAATTCCACTTGGTGGAAACATGGCGTTGGCGTACTGCGCCAACGTATAAACTGCAGCACTGCTGGTGGAAATCGTCTTACTGACTCCGATTGTCCATCTTAGTCGGACTTCGGCCGAAGCTGGACTGAACGGTGCAAGAGTGGATGGATGCACCGAGTTTAGTTTTTGTCACGTTCACCCTACAAGGAAGCAGCAGAGCTTCCTCTGGAGTTTTGTAAGAATTACAGTTGTCAGGGGATCTTTTCAAGAACAAATTTTAGAAAAAGAAAAAATAATTTAAATGATGTAAATACTCACTGCTGACAACAGACAATTCTGTCCGAACTTCACCTTCTTCTTTTCCTGATCTGTTGAACCATCTGCAGGAATAAAAACCATCATCCCTGACTGCGACCGTCTTTATGACCAGAGAACAGTTGCTTAACACGTTCAGTCTGTTGCATTTAGATGTGGCGCCTGTGTGACACTTGCTGTTTTCAAACAGTGTTTGTGTAGTGTTTCTTCTTGAGAAGAGCCATGTCGTGCCATCACATCTGTCCACAGTACTTTTCACTTCACCACAGGACAACGTGACATTATCTCCAGCTTTGACGATAACACGAGAGGAGTCCACTGTGGCGTCGATACCTGAGGAGAAGCAACAACAGGGTCCTCGCGTCACTACACAGATGTGGCAAAAACACACGACACAACTTTCACGCTAGTGATCGATTTTTAGGACTTTCTTGGCTCGTAATATTTGGAATGTATCCTATCATCCAACATACACACAGAGCTTCAGTTTGTAACGATTGTGTCATTAAAATAACATAAATGTGGACCAATCCTTATCTTCATACAGAATCATCAATCACAGCGTTTTAGCATTCGGACGGATTTCTCCTCGAGTTTCATTGCGATCAACGTCAAATTTGGTGAGTTCACTGTGGACAAGATAAGGACTAAAAGTTACCTAAAGCTTCACTTAGTGTCACACAGTTTTGGCACCAGGGGGCGTCAAAGTTGCAGCTAATTCTGATTAGAAACCTGTAATAAATTCGGGATAGACGATCTGATGGCAACCAAACCTGCTATCATTGATCAATGTTTTCTTTTTCTCTGAGTCTCTAAAACTGTGAATGTTGCAGACAGTGTGCTTCTCAACCTGATCGACAAACACTGACATGTGTTGTTTTCTCAGTCAGGTCAGAAACATCGTTAACGAGTACAATTCATGCAGAAGTTTTTATTTTCCATTGATGCGACGTTGTTTATTGTGTACTTCCGTTTTTTTGTGTTTGTTAAAACACAAAACCACTGAGAAGCCTCACACATACGCTGCTGATCTTTTCGTCTGATGTAAGTGTGAAACAGACGAAGGGTGAAGAGGAAGTTCACTGTGAGACAGACTTTTTCACTTTGTAAACCACTCACTCTCCAACACCAAAGTCCATGAGAACATCAGCGTTTTGAGCTGTGGTTGTGCTTTTTGGACACTGTCGCAGAGAAACCTCACTCAAACAGCTACTGAACATTTACAGGGTTCATACGTCTCACATACATATTTATACACACACTCTACGTGGTTATTTATACGTTATTATTACATTAAAGGAGATGTAAAGATGGCAAATAATGATGAATCATGAGTTTTTACATATACACATACAGCTTAACTTAAAGGCTGGAAAAGAAGAAAAACACTTTCTCTTATACAGCAGCACATACTACTGGCTTTTTGAAGGTTTTTAGTTTTCATTTAAAAAGTACAGAAGAGGATTAGGGACTTTTTGTCTGGGATTGAAGTCAGAAGTCATTGAAATGTTAGAAAAGCAACACTCTTACCCGTCACATGAAGCAGGACCACGAGAAACAAAATGTTTCTGGACGTTGGAGCCATTTGTTCTTCGTCTTTTTTCTTCCCAAGGAGCGTTGCACTTGAAAGCTTGTGCCTCTCACACACACACACACACACACTGACCCTTGTGAAGATGTGACTTCCTTTTATCTGCATCACCCTGACACTTGTTTCTTTCTGGTTTTTTTACTTTTCAGTTAAGGTGACGCAGTGGGAATTTGTCTGTGTTTAGTGATAAAAACAGGTTAAAAAGTAGTTTTTATTATTATTATTTAATGTGAATTTCACATAAAAAGATCTCACTCTTTATAACTCTGTTTGAAAACTGTTCATTTAACAGAGTTTGTGTTCACTCGCTGATAAACGTTCGAGGAAGGACGAGGATGTTGGCCCCATGAGTGACGGACAAATTAACAGCCATTTTAAAGACACATACGATAAATAAAACCTTGTGTATCATGAGGGCGCGAGCACGAATGCCACGCGCCGAAACGCCACTGTTTTGGCCCGTGGCCGAAATTGGGCCGCACTACTTTGGTTCTGGTCTACAAAAAAGTGGACCAGAACCACGGCCTCAACTCAACAGGAAGTCGGCCGTTTTGAATTTTGGTGTTTGTTTCGACCATTCGCCACGAAACAGGAAGTGCCCTATAACTCCGCTATACGTTGACCGATCGCCTCAAAAGAAGAGACCAACCCTGAACATGTCTGACGAACTCAACCCAACAGGAAGTTGGACGATTTAAATTTAGCCACCATTTCCTGTTTCACCGTGAGACGAAAAACCACGTGTTTTCACACACAGATAATGAAACTATGACTTATGTGACTGTATGTGACTGTATATTAAACTCCAAGAATAAGAATATTCCGTAAATGCTTTGGTAGAGATTTGTAAAGTTAAATTCAAAACATCTTTGTTGCTTTCGTGACAAAAAGCATTATCTATTATTGTGTTTATCGTTGATAGAAGAAAAAACATGTGAGTGACTTAAAAATCCTGTCGAACTCACCGACATACTCAAATATGAAATTTAAATTTTTTGGGGTGAAGATGAGCAAATAATTGAAGTTCAGATTTGTTAGATCATCTGCCAGGGCCAGATACTCATGCTGGCAGCGCAGTTTTGGCCCAAGGGCCACCCTTTCTTATAAAATGGATTTGGACATTTCAGATAATTTGTATTGTTAAAACAACGACGATAATGAAGCTCATGTGAAAACACTGCAGTATTTATTTGAAGGATAGGAAGCCTCGTCAACGGATCACACTGAGCCACATCCTACTACGCCCTCTACTGGATGAAAAGAGGAAGTAAAATTATTTTTATACCTCCCCCTTATTCCTTTTCATCCTTGTAAAACATTTGAATAAATTGTTTTACTTGTTAAAATAACAAGAAGTTCAACTTTAGGGGGAAAAGGCAACAGTTGATTGAGCAGGGTGGACGATGTGATTTTAAAATTAGATCAAAATATTATACTACGATATTTCATAACAATAATGGGGCACGAGTTTGAGACCTCACTCTTAAAAAAACACAAAAACAACTTTGTCGTCGGGGAAAACCAATATTTTAATATGATTTTTGTTATTAAAGGCTTCATAAAAACATTTTTCCAAATAGTGACGTGGAACTAAAACACTGCAATATTTTTGTTTTTTTTTAAAAAAGGGGAGGGGTTCTTTCCTTTAACAACATTAATACATTTTTGCCATTTATGTGCGACGTCACAGAAGCTGCCTGCACCATGAAAGAATACATTTAAATTTTTTTTACATAATTAGAAAATTCTGTGATAAATCCACACCACACCGCTCTCGTAAACATGAATGTGCTCCAATGTCTTTAAAAAAAAATGCGTGAAAAGAAGTTGTGTGAAAACAAGAAAGAAGTAAAACTATATATAATTTACGCCTGAAAAACAACAAAATCGTACCGATTTAGAACAGCAGCCATTTTCTTTAACGCAGGGTTCCCACGCCTTGGTTGACATTAAATTCAAGGACTTTTCAAGGTCTTTCCATCAAATTCAAGAACTAGAATGTGCCGACGCAGCTTAAGACGGGAGGACAGCTTGGACGAGTGTTGTCTTCGTCCATGATGGCGTCCGCTTTTATTGATCTGCAGCAACGCTCTGGACAAGTGATTGTCCTTTTTAGGACCTTGGTCAAAGTTTGTCATTTGTCTTTGGTGAGACAGAGATCTTGGTATTTTCATTTCCCAGGCATTTGCGCTCTCTTTGCTTAACTTTGCTCGCTCATTGTTCTGCATGGAGTCTCATGTCAAGACAGTGGACAGCGTGCACAACACCGCTAGTAATTATGTCACCACTGTTGTGCTGCATCATCGTTATTTGTCTGGAACAAACCGTCAGACCAGCGGTCGTTCCCTACGGAGCAGCTAAAATCCAGATCTGTTTTCTTTCTTGTGCGCACAATATTGATAAAACATCGATAAATATCACGTGTTTGTTTGCTTTTCTACTACGACTTTGTTTTTCTTGTAGCTGCAAACTGTAACCCAACAGTCGAGGGAAAAAAAGATATTTATCGACATTTATAAATAAAAAATAAACAATAATAAAAAAATATATATATATATACATTTATTTATAAATATAAAATCTATAACAAATGCCTTGTGCACACAGATTCAAATGTTGCATATAAAACCTGTCTGAACTTCAGTGGATCTGTGTAATATTTAACGACCGCGGCGAATCAATAACGTTATTATTTTACTGCTTAAGTGATTTGAACACAAACACACAAAAATGTTACATTTTACATCTGGATAATGACTCGAACAATTACAAGGATTCACGTAGTTTATCCTACAAATTATTCCAGCGCTAATCAAATTTATCGACAGACAACAATGACACGAGTAATTTAGTTCGGAAGCACGTGGCATTCACGGGGGAAATAGAAGATGTTTTCTGAATTAACGCATTTTTATTATCGAACATTATTTTTTAAAGAATGGAATGTGCTGACGTAGCGATACGCGATACTCCCGCTTTATATAAAACACGAAAAACTCCCGTTTATGAACTATAAAAAAACAACTTGGTGTGAAAAGGCGGCGAAATGTAGCATCTTCAGAGTCATTGTCACAGTTAAATGTCTTGTTGTGAGGAGATTAAGGGGCTGACACCACTGCCCCCTACTGTCTTAGCGGGAAACCAGCCTTGCAAGATCAGGGCAGGCGACGCAGAGTCCTTACGAATCAGGAGAATCTTGCTTTTGAATTTTGCTTCATGGCACTAAAACATAAACAGTCGAGAAGATCAAGGTAGTGATGTTGTGATTTTAGACGCTCATCGTGGCAGAGCCGGCGAAAAAGACGCAGAGAAAACCGTTGCCAGAGGAAAAGAGGAAGAGGAAACGACACACGGGTAAATGTCGGACATTTTAAGAACACAGAAGCGTGAAAAACGGATGCCGGCCGCCATGGACATGACTCCACGACTTGTGTTTGCCGGCTCCGTTAAACAGTGAGGATAAAGAGATAGACGATGGATGGATGAATGGATGTTTGCGGTGGCCTCGAGAAAACATGCACTCCGAAACTGCAGGGGGAGCTCCACAGAGAAAAAGCGTTGCAAAGTTCCGGTTTGATGTGGACGTGCCGACATCAGTGCGGTGAAGTAAAAGAAATAACTACAGTTGCTGGATTACAGACGTTCTGTAGCAGCTGGTTCAGACTTTTCACATCATTCTCATCATCATCATGTTTTACTCCGTTCATTTAACGGCTTTAACGGCCTTAACGGCCTTAACGGCCTTAACGGCCTCGGCAGCTTCATTTGTCCCTGATGCGACACGAAACTTCCCACCAGCAGGACCCACGTTCAAAGAAGAGGAAAACTCCCTCCGAGGTCCTCTCCTTAATCAAAGTGGCTGGTCAACTCCAGGATTCCTGCCCTTTAACGCACGTCTTTTGTTTGTTTTTTTCAGTGCAACTGCGTAAGAAGCGTTCTTTCTTAACGTCCACTGTGTGTTGCGTTGAAGGATCCGTAGCAAAGTGCCTCAGTTAGCAGGGTGACATTTGAAGCAGAACAAAAATAACATAAGTAAAAAAATAATAAAAATAATAACTGAGTAACAAAACTAAAATTACGCACAGATATGATATATTTAAAAAAAAAACGCTCAGTAAAAAGTCAATCGCACAAATGCTGCCTCTTCAAACGCGTCCACGCTAACAAAGTGCCGTCGTCGTCAGGTTTTTCTTCTTCTGCAGAACGTAAACACCGATCACGTTGCTGCTGGAGACCAAAAAAAAACCCCGGAAGAAGAATATTTGATTAAACACTGACATACACAGCATGTCAGTCACAAGCTGATACGATACACATCGGTATATTGTGTCCAATACTGGTCAAAAATTCTACACAATGCCAAAAGAATAAAGTCTGTATCATCGGTAACAGTAAACATCTGTATCTCCTGACACAGCATGATGTCACCGGAATGTTCACACATGCAGGAAACGCGTGGGCGTAACGTTGAAATTGTACTAATGTTGATTAAGAGAAGAAAAAAAAACTCCCTCCGTGGTATTGCAGTGTGTTAAAGGTCAAATTCCATTTGTGGGATTATAATTTTTCTGATTGTTGGCATTTCCCTTTTCTTGCTGTTGGGTCAGATTAGGCGCGCACCAGGGCGCCGTCACGGCACATCTTGAACTTTCAGCAGTGACTTTAACTGAACGGCCATTTGCTCTCGGCTCTGGTGACCGTGGTGAGGCCGGTTCTCTCCGACCCAGTGGCTGGGCGGTTTGGGTAAGACACTGGGTGACGGTGGCTCGCTGAATTTAGCTCCCGCGTAGACTTTCTCGCCGTCTTTGAGGTATTCTGTGGTGGTTTCAGCGGGCGGTGGCGCGCTCACAGTCTTCACGTTGTTGGAGGCGTGGAGAGGCCTCTTCTGCTCTTGTGATGGTGGCTGGTGAGGAGAGCACGTCTTGTTGGGGCTGCTGTGGTGGTGGTCGTGACGCTTCTTTGCGCGAGGAGCACCGGGCGTTTGGCTCGCAGTCTTGGGCTTGTGGCCATGGTTGTTGACATTTTGGGACGCCAGGTGGTCGTGTCTGGGAAGGTTGTGGATGGTGTGTCCTCCTGTCTGTCCGGGCCCGCGATCCAATCTGCCACCTTTGGATTTCAGCACCTATAAAGACGAAAGATACAGGTTTTTATTTGAAATTCTCATATCTGTTTGAACTTGGGGCAGAAATCTACCTCAAAACCCTTTCAAATTCAAAAGATATAGCGGCACATCAGACCACTGGAAGTCATTATTACAAGCGCTCCATTGATTGGCAACCTTCCCTTGCAGTACCAAAGTAAAGCGGTACAGTAAGGTTTTTATCTGAAATTCCGATATCTGTTCGGACTTGAGGCAAAAATCTACCTCAGAATCTTTGAAACCCTTTCAAATTCAAATGATATCGCCTCGATGCACATCGGACCATTAGGAGCCATTAGTACATGGTCCAGCAGAGGGCGTTGTGAGCCCAACTTGGGCTTAGATTCACTTAAGCTGCATTTCTGTTGAGTGCAACAGTTCTGTTTTGTACAGTATGGTACGTTTTTTTTGCGTTTCCATTGGGAAAAGTACCAAAATAAGCAGCCCCAACTGTTCCATTGTTTGGGATGATTCCCTTGGGGTACCAGAGTAAAATGGTATAAGATAGATAAGATGTAGTCCATTTTCCAAGCAAAATTTCAAACAAAAGGGTTCTCACAGTAAATATTTTTTATATATTTACATTGTAAATAATTTCTTTGCTCATACATGAAGGAAAAGTCAAACTTTTTTGTTTTGTGAAAACGGGAGGACATTTTTGGTAATTTCACCACCAAAATACGAAACAATATCTATATAATATCTAAAGGTAAATAACAGGCAGACATGTGACCCAAAGGCATAAAAAACATGTTTTGTGTTTCAGAGGAGTTGTTAAATCTCATTTGTGGTGATCAAACTTTAATACGTCTATTTCACCTTGATGTCTGAGTGAACAACATTGGAACTGTCGGGGCAGCGACGTGTTTTGATTCTAAAGCTGTAGCTTCCGCTCCCTTTTGGTTTCACAGACAAATTAGACGGCAATAAACCGCCCGCAGCATGTTGTGTTTGGGTTTTTTTGTTCTCCCTCTGTGACACAGCTGGTAAGAAGGCGGAAGACTCAACTTCTCTGTCACATGACGACTTTCATCAGCACCAGGATTAGGAAGTGCGTCACTGCAAAGAGCCTCAGGCACTGCAGTGGATTTAATCAATCCATTTAATTCAAATACAACTCAGTTCTTCACACATGTGTGAACATTACTGTGACTAAACAGTATATTTAACCTGGAGTCAATCAGTTATAATTTAGTTTCAAAAACAATGTCTGAATATTGTTTTGAAACATTGACCTTTGTTAAAATATAGGGGCATAAATCAATAAACTTGGTGCTGAATAGGAAGGGGATGATATGAGAATGTCCTGTCTCAATAATCCTGCAATTGAAAACATTATTGTGATCATTTTCAAAAAGACCTAAACCTAAAATTACTATAAAATATAGTTTTTCTACTATGTATGATACTATAATTAATAGTTTTCAATAGTCTATTCTTTCTTCGTTATGGAGCAAAGAAACCGGACAATAATATTATTATTATTTATAATAACAATAACAATTATTATTTTTATTAGTAACAGTAATAAAACACTCAAAATTGGTAATTTAGCCATCAATTAATCGAGTAATTGTTTCAGCCCTAATCTTAATAAGACGATTTCTCAATTATTTGATTAAAAAACATTTTGATGTAGTTTCATGTAGAGAAAACAAAACCTCACAATCTCTTGACGTGCACAGGCAAGATCCACAGCTCCACAGATGTGAATGAAACAAACTAACCAAAGTCCATTTAAAATTCTTGATCTTTTCAACGATTCCTCGCAGAATGTTGGAGAACATGGTAATTGATTTGTTATATATGTGTACTTTTAAATGATATACAGTTCGGCATTGTTTTTAAATTTGCTGGGTCGAACTTAAAATAAACTAATCGATTAGGAAACGACTAATAATAGGTTAAATGTATTTTGATAAATTCACGATAAATATCGTACAGTAAACTTAAACCGCTGTATTGTCGCATTATAAACCGGTAAGTGACTTACGTCTTTCCTGGCGCCCTGTTTGAGAGGATGCAGGCTCAGAACCGTCTGTGTTACAGCAGCAGGTTCGGTTCCGGACTGACTTGCGGCTTTGTTAGAAGTCAGACCGGTCGTGTTGTTGTTGTGGTCGAACAGACGGATGATCGGAGTGATTCTCGCGTGTTTCTGGTGCTGATGGTTGAGCTGCTGCGTCGTCGCCGCAGTCGTTGTCCGCAGCTTCTTCCCTCCTTTCTTGAGCAGCATCGGCTGCCTCGCTTTGTTCCCGGTGAGAAACGCATCGCCGCCGCACAACAACTTCACCATCAGGTGGTTGTTGTTGTTGTTCTCGGCGTTGCCGATGTTCGTTTCATCGCCCGGAGTCAAAGAACCGTCCAACATTTCTGTGAATTGTCGAACACATAAACTGAGTTGTGGAAAACAAAAATCCCCCCGCGGCTCAACGCTTCCGCTAACAACGTAACAGACTAACAGCTAGCTACGAGCGAACGATTATTCTCCTCCTGCTTTTTCAAAAAGACAAGAATTGGTGCGAGTACTTATATAAAATGTTATCGTGTCGCGAGTAAAACCATAACCGTGGTTTAACTGGGTGTTCTGCTAAAAATAACACCGACGGACGTTTCACTGCGAGTCCGAAAAAACGGATATAGCACCAACGGTAAATTAACCAATACACAGGTCTGCTTCCGGTTATTACGTTTCAAAATAAGGTATTAAAGGTCACCTGGTAGATAAAAGACCATCCATGGAACATGTACTTGTATAACGGTATAACGGGCCTGAAAAATAAAAATAATTTTCAAATTTCTGTGTACTTGTTGTTATTAGTTGAGAATGCTAACGCAGCATCTCCAACTAAACAGTCTGAGTTTTCTTTTAATAGTTTCTTTTAATAGTAGCAGAATGTCTGCCTGTCCTTCCATTTGTTTGTCTATCCCTCCATTAATCGACAACTGTCCAATGGTTCTTTCCAGAAGTTCCTTGAATGAACAGAGAGATGTAAACACGTTCATACCAGTACCTGCTTTCACGTCTCTCTGCGCCATTATTTTGTAGACGTTTCCTCCAAAATGTCTTCATTCTTTGTAGCTTGACAAATCTCCTCTTCCGGTAAGAAGGTTGTTGCCAAACTTCATCCTGTCAGTGACGTTTTGTGTTTGTTTTTTTATACCTTTTTTTTTGTTTGGCTGCACCTTCAGAAACACAGTGAGTCAGGTGTCTGGATTGTTGTGAGTGAGGTTGAGACATTTTTTCCTCAAAGTGATTTAAAGATGAATTTATTTCAGGTCCACGGACAGATTACAACAAGGAATATCCTTAAATTGAAGACAAATGTTGGGGGATTGAGCTGCAGAACACATTTATACACTTTTTTGTGTATATTAAATGTACAGAAAACTAGAAAAGTTTATTTTTTTTATGCTAAAATTAAGCCTTTTTCTGTAAAAATAAACTACCATGTCAACCCCACCCTTATTTTAATTTCCCCACTATAATGGGGGAAATTCTACACATGGACCAACTTTATAAAGTTGGAAAACTATTGTTTGAATCACAGTGTAAATCCTGATTAGTGAGTACATTTATTTTGCCTAATGACACAACTGATTTAATTAACACCTATTATATCATTTTGAAATTAGTAAACAAAGCTTTTCCGAGAAGAGATGTTTTTTGTGATTTTTATGCTTGTTATTTAAAACATAAACACATAAAATTAAAAAAGTGCAGTATAATAATGGAGTACGAAAAACCCCACACATCCTATATCAAAACGTGCAGTTTGACCTTGGAATGGTGTGCTATGACTTTTCTGAGCGTTTCAAGAAACCATGGTGACAAAAATCGCAAAAAAACTGTGATAACTTCCACATACACACAATGGGAAAACGGTTGAAAAAAAAAAGATCATAACCCAGCCCACTTTGGAGCCTCACAGCGTCGTCACACTTTAATGTAGAGATGCGGTTGGAACTTGAAACAGGTCCTGACACTTTTTTCACCTAAATCAAAGTTTTGATACACATTACGGTTTTTAAACAATCGTTTTGTGCTTCTTCTTTTTTTTACTTTTTGGATTTTATAATGAGTGTGTATTGCACCGCAGTGCCACACTCAAGCTGAGGTTCATCAAAATAATCACAAAAATCTCTAAACAAACTCTTCTCCTGCCCACAACTTCCAACCTACACAGATCATTTTACATAAAAAATGTTGCAATAGTTGTCGTCTAACTCTGTGTGTTGTTTTCATTTTCATATGACTTGTGGTTTTTCTTAAAATCACCTAAAAGCACAGAGAAACCAAACATCCAATTCACTCCCATGTTAAAACTCAGCTCTGGAGGTTATTTTTATGGTGTTTTTTTTCAAATGAAGATGAGGGTGCTTTTAAAACTGTCATTTCTCTGTCTTTCCAAATGTAAATGTGGGAGTTCCTGAAAGCCTCGCAACGCTCACAAACCAAAAATATAATCTGTATCATCAACTGTTCTTGAAATACAACGACTTTAAAAACACATTGCCTTCTCTGTTTTTCATCTGTTTTGGACAAGTTACAGAAACAGGAGTTTGGAACCTCCACAACAAGATCAGGGGCACGTGAGGGCGGGCGGGCGGGCGGGCGGTCGGGCGGTCTGTCTGTCTGTCTGTATTTATTTACATTGGGGGAAAGTAAAGGTAAATATAAGAAAAGTTGAAGGTAATGGTTCTATGTTCTGGAGTTTTGGGATAAAGTTTCATTGTGCTATATGCGATTAGGAGAAAATAACATCAGTCGGAGGAAAATCTATTATGTGACATGTTTGTTTTTGATTTTAAAATAGGAGGAAATACAGAATAAATATGAGAAAACACACAGGTTTGGTTTCACACAGTTTTACTGTAGAAAATGTGCTCGACCACTTATTTTGTCAGACTCTAAACTCTAAAAGCTTCACAAAATTCGGTAAAAATGTGTCTCGTCACTGCGCCGCGTTCACTTTAGAGAATTCAACACTGACAGTACATACATGTGGCAGCTGGTACCATTTCTTCTTCTCTGCGTTAAGTTACGATGTTTTTCAAGTGCACAATCATCGGGGGGGGGGGGGGGGGGGGGGTAACGTGAAAGTCATAATTTGAGGCGAATACATTATTTGGCAAAGACAACCAAGGAGCTCACACTGGGAGGATATATCAAAGGTTCAGTACAAAAAAATAGTACAATAACAATAGTAATAATAATAATAATTCCTTGAATTACAATAGGTCCTCGCACACTGTGTGAGTGCTCGGTCCCTAATAATAATATAAACAATGTGCAAATACAACATAAACATATGAATATCAGTCCCTGGAGTACAGTACGTATCATTTGTCGCCAGGACGCTTGAAGGCAGATCAAAGAGAGAGACGTGGAGGGACCTGGAGGTTGTTCTTCGTCTGAGCTCTAGGGGGCGGGTCGAGTTCTCAAGGCTCCTCTTTGGCTTCAGGGTCGTCGTAGATGTAGCTGCCGACGCCGCCGGTGTTTACGCCTGAGAGACAGTGACAGTGTGTCAGCTTTACTTTAGATTCTTTTTATGCTAAACTTATGTTTTAGACTGTTAGCGATACTACATGTGACTTTAAATTAAAACTAGAACCAGAATTATGGTTCGTTCCATTTACATTGGACATGTGGACGTAAATTTTTAAGGACACTTTAAGGACATGTGCTTTTACATTCATGTTAAAAGTCTGATTTTGGTCGGACTAAGACAATAATTCAGTTTTCTTAATGTCATTAATACATGATAGTCTGACTAAAATCGAGGTTAGTCTTAGTTGGACTAAGATACCTGGATAATGCGATTCATAGTCCGATTACTCCTGCATGTATACACCTAGTCAGACTGGAGTCGGACTTGTTGTTCTGCACACGCAAAGGGAGTAGAAGGAGACAACTACAGGGGCTGGGTCCGTCGTATGTGTCCAATAAATTGGTTTGTGTGTACACTGGTACTGCAAGTTATCCGATTGTGTCTGTCTTAGTCAGACTATGACCTTAGCCGGATTAAACTGTGACTGTAAACGTACTGAGTGTGCGTCAGAGTTCATACCTTTGGGTCCAAACATCACAGCGTAGCAGGGTTTGTGACAGTACGGCTGTCCGTCGTGCTGAAACAGCAACAGAACTGAACTGAACCATCCATGGATAAAAGTCTCTTCATTCTTAAGTCTTTGCTCAAGGATATGTAAAAGAGCAGAGCCAGGAATTTAACCCACAACCTTCCAGTTGAAAGACAAATTGCCCTACCACTGATCCACTATGGCTCAATCCAACTCCTCATTCAGACACTCACTCACTCATTCACACTCATCTCACGCACACACTCACTCATTATCTCACTCAGAGACTCTCACATTCACTCACTCACTCACATTCATTCGCTCATTCACTAAATCACTCATTCAGACACTCACTCGTTCATTCCCTCACTCATTCAGACATTCACTCATTCATTCGCTCACTTAGACACTCATTCACTCACTCATTCAATCACTCACTCATTTGTTCAGTCACTCACTCATTCAGACACTCATTCACTCACTCATACACTCATTTATTCACTCACTCACTCATTCAATCACTCACTCATTTAATCACTCACTCACTCACTCAGACATTCACTCACTCATTCAGACACTCACTCATTCACTCACTTAGATACTCATTAAATCACTGACTCATTCACTCCCTCAGATGCTTACTCACTCATTCACTCCCTCAGACACTCACTCATTCATTCACCCAGATCATCACTCACTCATTCAAACACTCACTTAGTCATTCACTCACTCACAAAATCTCATAAAAACAGAAAAAAAACTTTGTAAAAGCAGAGCCCTTTTTTAAAAAACAATTTTAGGTGAATGAATGAACTAAAACAAAGATGACATTTTTCTTTCGCTTGTATAAAACGTTCACTTGCTCACCTCGGCGTGGCTGCCGGGGCTCAGAGTCTTACTGCACCTGTCACAGCGGAGACAAGGACGGTGCCAGTTCTTACCCAGAGACGACACCTTCTCAGCTGCACACACACACACACACACACACACCGTGGAGACGGTCACTATGGTAACAGTGGCTGAGTTATTTCTTGGCAAACACAGGAATAATGAAGACATGAGTCATCCGCTCACCAAAATACACCGTCTTGTTGCACCTGGGACAGATGTTGGGTCCTCCAGAGAAAGACGAGAAACTCGCAGCTGTGACGGCAAAAAACAAAAACAAACAAAAAACTTATTTTTTCTGACTTTTTTTTAATGTTTACAAACAAATAACGTCACAGTCATTATCCCTGAAAATAAAGTGACCTCACAAACACTCACTGACTTCCTGTTCTTCCTCCTCTTCCTCACATACACATTATTTCCTCACCCTTCACTGGTCCACGCACAGGGGCTTTTCGCTCCCCCTCCCCTTGCTCCGGTTTAGCATCTGTTTCCATGGAAACGGCTGCAGGCGCTTCATTGGCAGGAGTGTCGTACACGTAGGAACCGGCTCCGCCGATGTTGACGCCTGGAACACCGTTAAGAAAACAAACACTTATTTATAAAAACGTGGAAAATGCTCAGCATATTCTGGGTTTTGTCGGGGGCTGTAGTTCACCTTTCGGCCCAAAGAGGGCGGCATAGCATGGCTTGTGGCAAAAAGGCTTCCCGTCGTGCTAAGGGAAGAGTAAGAAAAGACGTCTTTTTAATGTTTTTACCCAAAGAGGAAATGGTGTTTTTACAGCAGTTGAGTCCAGAGTCAAATAATGATGTCCACAAATGTCTTGTTTTGTCCACAAACCAAAAGATTTCTTTTGCAGTGGACTTTTAGACGCTGGTCAAATAGATTTACTACTTCTTACAATTAATTGATTAAGTTACATCATTTCTAATTACATTTTTCATCAGTAGTTATTTGTAGTTGTTGAGTTTGAGAGCTGGTCTCACCTCGGCGTGGCCTCCGGGATTCAGCGTCTTGTTGCATCGTTCACACTTCAGACAGAACTTGTGCCAATCTTTACCTAAAGACGACACTTTTTCAGCTGCAGAAGAAAAGGAAACAGAAAGAAATCAGGACTTTACATCCAAAAAAAGGTTAAAATATAACGTAATAAAAGCTAGCTATGGTCTCTTTTCACGTTAGCTTTGAAACCTAGTATAAAGTAAGACAAAAAAAGTTTAAAAGTCAGTTATTATATTAGTTTATTTCTTGGAGAACGACAAGAGATTATAGTCTCTATGCTAAGCTATGTTAGCATAACAATGCATAAAATAAGGGGAGAAACAACAAAACCTAAGTATTGGTATAGTATTTGTATTGGAATATTTCCTGCTGGGACAAATGTGGACAAGGACAGGGGACATTTTACAGTCTTAATGCTAAGCTAAGTTAGCTGCCTGTCCACAATAGCTTTAAGCTCCAACGAAAAGCTAATTTTTAACTGTATGAATCGGTAATAAGGAGAAAGAAGTTGCCTGAAAAGTTGGACACGACCTCAGTCAGCAAAAATGAACTACCAAACCTCCTGTGAGTCTTAGTCTGACCTCTGACCTCAAACATTTCTGCAAAAGGAAAAAGCCCTTGTCCAATTTTACCCAAGTACTTGAACTGTGATTTATCTGTGTGTGTGCGTCTCCCAAAATATCCCACGCAGATACGACGAGGCACTTCCTGTTCAGACTCCCTGACGGCTGGAGCTGTCACTGCGTTATGTGAGAGGACGTCACGCCGGTCACACGGGGGAACAGAGGACTTCACGGTCAACCACGTGTGTCCACATAAGTGTGTCCATTAAGTCACTTTAATATTTCCATGACCAAGCGGGTTTTAAGAAAAAAATAAAAATAAAAAATACACACGTATAATCAAGAATGAACATTATTCACCGACATTTTGCAAAGAATAATCTAAAATAGGGAGAATTTTGAATGGAATTTGGGGCATGTTTCATGTATTCAGCTGAGTGAGTGAATGAAATCGCATTTTTTTAATCGTTTAATTTAGAAATCGTCGTATTAAAATCAGGGCTGAAACAATAGCTCGTTTAGTCGTCGTCTATTTTAATAATCAACTCATGTTTCTCTGATTTTTTCATCTTATTTTCTGGTTTCTTTGCTCCATGAAACAAAGAAAACATTAAAAACTGAATCATTTCAGTTTGTCGACAAAAACAAGACGTTTGAGAATGTCGTCATTTACAGTGTTTGACGACTCGATTAATCGAGGAAATAGTCGACAGATTACTCGATGATGAACCTTAATTTATTAATTAATTAATTTATTTATTACCTACTTGCATATATTAACTTGTTTTCGTGGTTAAAAACCTGCTAGTCGCTGCAAACGAGCCGATCAAAATATCTCCTCACCGACGCTCTCGTCAGCCGTGCTGTTTCAGACCAAAATCCCACCCTGAGAACGTGGACTGTGTTGTGATTGGCCAGCCAACGAGAGCTTTCCCACTGTCCTGTGATTGGCCAGGTACCTGGAAGTGACGTCATTAGCACTGGAAGTGACGTCATTAACTGTTTGTTGAACTGTTTGTTGAACTGTTTGTTGAACTGTTTGTTGAACTGTTTGTTGAACTGTTTGTTGAACTGTTTGTTGAACTGTTTGTTGAACTGTTTGGAGCTTCTGGTCTATGTCGCCTTTAAAGTCATAATTCTGAGAAGAAAAATCGAATTCTGAGATTAAAGTCAGATTCAAGTCAGAATTCTGAGAATAAAGTCATTCAGATTTATGAGAGAGATCCAGAATTATGAGAAATATCTAGAATTCTATTACTTAAGTAAAAAGTCTTAAGGTTTATGGCATTAACTGTACTTAAGTATCAAAAATCATCCTTGTACTTTTACTCAAGTATCACTTTAAAGGTATTTTATACAAGAGAGCTAATGGAAAAAGGGGCGTGGTCCTCCTCTAATCTCCAGAGAAATTGAACATGTGCAGTGGATTAAATATTTACACCGTGACATTTGGTGCCGCTCTCTTTCTCTCTCTGCGTCTCTCACACATAAAAACTAACGACACTGACATTTAGCAAACGTCACTGACCTTTAATCTTATTACCACGCGTGTCCAGTCACCACAGATTAACCCGGTTACCCAGATTAACCAGATTAAACCGGATTATGAAATGTACGCGAATATCGTGTAGCGTTTCACTTTATAATGTTTACATTTACGTCAGAACTCGGAGGTGACGTCACTCTGGAAAACCGACCAACCTTTTTTTTCTCTCTCTCCTGCAGTAACACATGTTAGCAAGTAGAGGGCAGACTTCACAGTTTAATAGTTTAAACGGTAATAAACAATCATTTATAGCTATACTGGAGCGAATGTTAAAAAAAAATAGTAAAAAGCTTAATGCTGTAATCCGTCTGTAGTCATCCGTCATTTTTAACAACGGCGAGCCCAAGATACATTCGCTTCAAAGTTTTCTTTTTCGCATATTCTCAATTGGAAAACACGGTCACCTGGGAGGCCCATCCTTTTCAGTTCCGACCTCGGAGTTTCGATGTCAACGTCAGACGTTTCAGAATATCGTCATGTCAAGGTTTTTCAGAAACATCTTCTGACATTTTTTCGAGTTCTCCACTTAAACCTCCAATAAACATAGAATTGACTTTTGTTTCTGTCTTGCAGTTACACAGGTTAGCCAGTAGAGGGCACACTTCAAACATTCAGTTTAAAAGGCAATAAACAATTACTTTTATTAATTTGATTTCCTTTTTATTTTTTGTGGGAGCAGTTGAAATAATCCAACTGCAGACGTTGAGATTATTGACAGTCGTATGAATAAAATAATTATAATTATATTGGATGAAATTTAAATTATTATTGTTATTATTATTATCATTATTATTATTATTATTATTATTATGATCATTAATAAAAGTGGTGTCTCTGGTGGAAACACCAGTCACAGCTGATTCTAACAACAGTCACACGATGACAACGACGATGATGATGATGTTTCACTTACCGAAATACACCGTCTTGTCGCATTTGGGACATTTTGACGCCATTTTCCGTGTAGGATTCCGTGAAGGAATCACGAGCAAAGACAGAGACAGAAAGACAGACAGAGGTTCGCTTCGGTTTTACTCTGGTCACCGTCTGAAGCTCCGGCGGCACAGACACAGACTCCGACACAGACACCCCTCAGAGGATGAGGAGGAAGATGATGATGATGAAGATGGGAGTGACCGACTTCACATCCTCCCTCAAAGCACCGCCCTATCGATGACGTCATACAACCCAAAGCAGCAGCAGCAGAACTCATATATTTCAAATGCTGCACGGATTCTGTCCAAAAATCTTCAGACACTGATGTGAGCTGTAAACGGAAGATTATTAAAAAAAAAAAAAAAAAATTATTAAATAAAAAAATAATACAAATAAAACAGCATGAATTCTGAGATAAAAGTCATAATTCTAAGATAAAAGTCATAATTCTAAGATTGAAGTAATAATTCTGGGAGAAAAGTCAGAAATTTGAGATAAAAGTCATAGTTCTGAGATAACAGACATAATTCTTTAATCTCATAATTCTGACATTAAAGTCAGAATTCTTTAGTCTCAAATCAGAATTCTGAGGAAAAAAAATCAGAATTCTGAGATTAAAGTCAGAATTATGAGAAATATCTAGAATTCTGAGATTAAAGTCAGACTCAAATCAGAAATCTGAGATTAAAGTTAGATTTAAATCAGAAATCAGAGATTAAAGTCATAATTCTGAAGAAAAACATTTAATTCTGAGATTAAAGTCAGAAATATGAGAGAGATCCAGAATTATGAGAAAGATCCAGAATTATGAGATTAAAGTCAGATTCAAGTTAGAATGCTGAGAAAAAATTCAGAATTCTGAGATTAGTCATTCAGAATTATGAGAGAGATCCAGAATTATGAGAATTATCTAGAATTCTATTACTTAAGTAAAAAGTCTTAAGGTTTATGGCATTAACTGTACTTAAGTATCAAAAATCATCCTTGTACTTTTACTCAAGTATCACTTTAAATGTATTTTATACAAGAGAGCTAATGAAAAAAGGGGCGTGGTCCTCCTCTAATCTTCAGAAAAATTGAACATGTGCAGTGGATTAAATATTTACACCGTGACATTTGGTGCTGCTCTCTTTCTCAGATTAAGGTCGGAATTATGAGAAAGATCCAGAATTCTGAAATTAAAGTCAGATTCAAGTCAGAATTCTGAGATTAAAGTTCAAGTCAAAAGAATTCATGCTGTTTTCTTTTTTTACCTTCTTACCTGTGACCCTGATACTCTTCCGTACGTACAGCACTTTGTTCCACTGTGGTAGTTTTTATTTTCAGAATCAGAATCTGGTTAGTTGCCTCATATATTTGCTTCGTTGTGCCAGTGTTTTTATTTTGGAGGAGTCTCTGCCCTGTTTGTTTTGTCTCTGTGTGTGGTTGTCATGGTTACGCCATCTGTCACAGGGAATGTTAAGTGACGCTCCCTGCTGAGCTGCTCTGGACATTTTTGGCGTGGTGATAGCAGACGTGCTGACATCAGACGGCCTTCAGGCTGAGCATGAGGAAATGAAAATACATGAAAGAATTTAAATGTAGCTGCTCATGTTTCACCTTCTGCACAGACAATTATGGCATGGTCTCTTCACATTCACTAGATATTTCACTCAAATCACCAAAAGAAACTAGATTTAATTTACACAGAATTTAAACAGAATCTCCCAAAAGAGCTGTGGGAGTTCATTAATGGTTTTAACTCCATAATTCACTAAAAATAGTGAAATAACCAAAGGAAACATTTGACATGAGGGAGTGTGCAGCTGCTTTGTGACCTCACTGAGGTAAAGAGAAATAAAAAGAAATTCAAAAGTGTTAGTTTAAAGACAGAATTATGAGATCCTACTTTACTTTATATTTCAGAATTACTACTTTCTGACTTTAATCTCAGAATTCTGACTAATCTCAGAATCTGAGAGAAAAAAGTCAGAATTCTGAATTTCAGATTTAAATCTCAGGATTCTGACTTTAATCTGAGAATTCTGACTTTCTGACTGACAGAATTGCTGCTGTTTTATTTCTTTTTACTTTAATATATGTGTTACATAATAATAACAATAAATAAAAATCCTCCGTATAATCGCTTTCATATGATAATGAAGAAAGTGATCACATGGAACCAGAACCAGACCACCGGCTCCTCTCTCCTGGAGTTGAGAGTCAAGATCAGACAGGAAACAAATGGTCACTCTGTGACCATCGCAGGAAACCACGGCACAAAAAGTCAAGCCATTTGAAAAAGTCACTAAGTCTAAATCTCAAACAGGTAAAAACCTTTGCAAGAGAGTCAGTTAGACGTTAGAGAGACCATTTTTCTGCACAGCGTGGGCCCAAAGGTTGTAAGGAAAAAGTTTCACCACACCGAGGAGAAGCCGTACTCCTGCTGCACCTGTGGGAGGAGATCCACCTGAAGAGCAGCCTTTGGAAATTACTTACTTACTTTTGTGACATGTGTAAAAAATTGCACATGGAAACTCACGTGTCCAAAGCAGCTGTGTTAACCCTACATCACATTTTACAAGACATTTAACACCTCGCAGGTGAGAGTCACACGGCGATTAAAAACACCACGAACCATGTGACGCTTTAGGAAAAAGCACACCACAGCCACGGTTCTCAATCTGTGGAAACCAATCTTGTATAAAGTACCTTTAAAGTGATACTAGTATGTTCTCAGAAAATTACTTTGGTAGAAGTTGAAGTCACTTTTTTAAAGTAAAAGTCTTAAAATCTATGACTTTTAGTGTACTTATGTATCAAAAAATAATTTTCTGATATAAAATGTTAAAAGCTACGGAGCCCGTCTGGTGACATGGGTGGAAAAAAAAAATTCTGTGGCCACAAATTAATAGCGCATGGGAACGAGATCCTATTCCGTGGCCACCTTGTTTAATGCGTGGGAATGAGATGATTATTAGGTGGTAGTAATGCGTAGCAAAGACAGTTAGAAGAAATGTAGTGGAGTAAAAGTACACAATTGTAACGAAGGGGTTCAGAAAAGGGGACCTTTAAAGGGGACATATTATGCCCTATTTCTCCAAGTTAAAATAGTTCCCTGGTGTCCTAATGAACATATCTGTGACATGCTTTGGTCAAAATACCATAAGACATGACTGAGAATTCTTTTTCCACACTTTGGCGACTGGTAGGGCCAAATATAAGTATTAAAATGATTAAAAAGTTGATTTTGCATGATATGTCCCCTTTAAGTAAAAAGCCAGAATTCTGAGATCAAAAGACAAAATTCTGAGATTAAAGATAGAATTCTGGGAGATTAAAGACAGAATTCTGAGGGGAAAAAGTCAAATTTTGAGATTAAAGCCTAAATGTTTTAGAAAGATGCAGGCCTCTTCTGCATCCAAGCAACACTTCTCATGGATTTATAATTCAACAGTGGGTGGCGATAGTGCTCTAAAATGGCGGCAATTCACCCTCGAACGAAAACTAGAAGAAAGGAATTGACCAATCGCAGTTGAGAATGACGATTTCAAAACATAACCGCCACGTACAAGAACGTGATTCAACATTTGGAGGCGCTCGAGCTCCGAGTGGAAGCGGGATGCCGTTAAACAGCCGAGGAAGTAAACGGCGGAAGTGTTAGCAGCGTTAGCCTCTAGCTAACTGTGGACGGAAGGTTCTAGAGAAGACAGTTCGTGATGTCAAAGGTAAATATTTCGCCCCTCGTCAGCGAAGCAGCGATGTCCTCGCTTCAGTTTCTGAGCGAGTTAATCTGCGAGCGACTGTCTGCTGCTGCCGAAGAAATATTCCGCGCGTTTGAAAGAACCGTCGTGGAGTACGAGGACGAGGTGGATCGTCAGCGAAAGCTGCTGGAGATCGCCTGGAAACCTCAACTCAAGTTACAGCGGATAGGTGTGTACAACCACAATTCCCTTAATTTTAAACACTAACAAGTGAACGGGACTCATTTGACTTATTTCACAGTCTTTTCGCCATTCAAATAACATTGAAGAAGGGCCGGACCAAGCCTTTATGTGGCCCTAATCTGTATTTGATTTTGGAGCACCACCTCAGAGTAGCTGGTGTTTGACTACTATTTACACAAATGTAACACTATAAATATTACAGTTGTGTTATTTACACCATTATTTTTGTTAAATCACAAAAGGGGCCTACTTTCAAATTCAAATGGTACTCTGTGTTTTTCACCTAAGTAGAACAGATGTGGAATTTTTGTCTTTTAGAAAACATACAAAATAAAGCCAATTAAATTAAACTTGACATTATTTAGATGTCTAAATGTGTTTGATTTCTTTAATATGTTAAGATGTTTTTACCAGGGGTCCCCAAGCAGTTCCCGTATGCCTTGGGCCGGCTCTGAGAGTACGTCTTGCAAATGCAACACAATGACTTTAGAATGTGCTTGCTGTATTTCTCACTGTTAGACGGCACTTTAACTGGACATTTAAGTTTCTTAGACTTTGTATGTGACTTAATCCCAGTTCTTTTATGACTTGGTGTTTCAAATTCTTGTTTTCACTGTGTTGCTGTGGTGTTGGGACACAGTTGGGTAGTGCCTGGCTCAATCATGTGCGTTTAAAAATGAGGCAAGGATATTTAAATGCATTTATTGACTTCAAAATTCTTTACTTGTCGGAAAGATTCTTAGTTTTCATGCTTTCTGTGAAGGTAAATGGTCGTCTAAGGAACTTCCAGATTAATTTACCTTCTCCTTAATCCAGAGAGTCACCGGAAGTTTACAAGAGTCTGGAGGGAAACAAATGGATGCAATCTGGCATTGTGACAAACATTCAACTCTGGAGTCTACCAGTTAAAGACTGTCCACCATCTTCACTTTTATGATGAAAACAGCCAGCAAAATTGTCTGTCTCATATGGCACTTTCCTCTACACAGTTCCGGCACGACTCGACTCGGCACTGGGGTTTTTTCTTCTTCCATCAGTGATAGAACCTGGTACCTGGTGGAGTTTTTTTTTAGTACCTGCTCTGAGCTGAGCCCATACCAAAATGTGACGTTGTCAGACTGCCGGCCACTGATTGGTCAGAGAGTGTCGTCACTGGAAGAGTCATGAGTGCGACGTCAGACACAAGAATCCAATCAAACAATGCCAAAATGTAGATCAGTTAAAAAGTCTTTAAAATCCTGCTACTGGAGCTCTATTCTGGTCAAATCTGGACTTGACTGGAATAACTTTTTTTATCGTTCCAAGTGTACAGTTAATATCTTTGCTATTAACCCAGCTCTAACTTACTACCTGTGCCTCTAGAGCTTCGGCAGCAGTATGTTCATGAGAAGGAGGAGGTTCTCGCTGACCAGGAGAGGAACTCCAGTCTGGAGGAACCAGAATCTCTACAGACTAAAGAGGACCAGGTGGAAATGTGCACCAGTCAAGAGCAGAAGGCTGATCCCATAGGTTTGACTCCTGAAAATGGTCACGTGGAACCAGAACCAGACGGTGACCTCCAGCTCCTCTCTCCTGTAGCTGAGAGTCAAGACCAGACAAGAAGCAAGACGGGTATGTAAAACCAGAGTATGAATACTGAATAGATTTTCTTAAAAATTATCAATTTAATGTAGCAGCAGATGTGAGTTAAGGCTATTCATTTCCTCCTCTTCAACACTGTCATGATGTCATTTTGGCGTTTTTATAAAATTTAAATAATAATATACTGATAATGTATAGTCTGATGAGTTCTGGGTTGAACAACGCAATTGGGCGGCATCTTACGTGTGATTTCTGAAGTCTGAATCGGCCTTTTCACTCTTAGTGGTGTTTAAGCCAGAGAGTGTAGAACTGTATATTTGATATTTTTATTATTATTATTATTATTATTGATAAAATACATTTCTTAAACTGGGACAATTATTCTGTGAATATCAAAAACCCTGAAACACCATGACTGTTGAATTTAGTGCTAAATTGTTGTTTTGTAGGTGTTTTTAAAGACAATTTTTAACTTTTTCTTTGACGTGACGTTATGCGAGTCCAGAATTTGAGTTCTGAAAATTGCATTTCGTGGCTGAACTTTAGCCATAGTTCATTATTGTTTTATTGTCCCACATGTAAACTATTCCTTGTATCTCTTTGTGTCTGCAGAGCTTCCACAGCAGCATGAGAAGGAGGTTCTCACTGACCAGGACAGGAACCCCAGTCTGGACCAAGAGGAACCAGAGTCTCTACAGATTAAAGAGGACCCTGAGGAAATGTGCACCAGTCAGAAGCAGGAGCCCCTTTTACAGAAACAGGAGGCTGATGCCTTTATGTTGACTCCTGATAATGAGAAGAGTGATCACATGGAACCGCAACCAGAACCAGTCTCTCACAGACGCAAACTTAAGGACTCAAAACCAAAAAAGAGACGAGACAAAAAGAATACTCTCGAAAACAAAAAAACAAAGACTAAGACTAAAACTCGTATATACAAGAAGTCTTTAAAATGCGACACTTGTGGAATTTTATTTTCAACACGTTATCAGGTAAAGGTACATATGAGAGTTCACACAGGAGAGAGGCCGTTTTCCTGCGAAATATGTGACAAGGGTTTTAAAAGACCCTATCACTTGTCACTGCACATGAGAACCCACACAGGTGAGAAGCCATACGCCTGCAAAACCTGCGGGAAAACATTTTGCCAATTCCCGGGGATGAAATCTCACATGAAAAGACACACGGGCGAGAGGCCACATTTTTGTAAAACGTGCGGGAAGCGCTTCTTTCAGCTTGTGCACTTGAGTAATCACATGAGAACTCACACCGGTGAGAGGCCGTTCTCTTGCTACAAGTGTGAGAAAACGTTCAGTCAAATTTCTACAATGAAAACACACATGAGAATTCACAAGGATGAAGAAAAGTTTTCTTGCAACACGTGCGGGCAACATTTTGAGCAGCGCCGTGAATTCAAGATTCACATGAAAACTCACACGGAGGAAAATCCATAAGTTCTTCAGCAGCAGCTTTTGCACAGGAGCAGGAAATGTTTGGTATTTTAAGAATCGGGTCATAATTTGTTGTGTTTTTCGCTAAACTGCTTGACCAAATACGATCATATAAATGTATTATTGCATTTTCCACAGAGAAGGTCCATACCATTAATGATGAAAAGCCATGAGTCCTTTTCATCATTAATGGCAATTAAATTGACACAGTATAATAAGCGGCTCATTAAATATATATATATATATATATATATACACATATACACATATACACACACACACACACACACACACACACACACACACACACACACACACACACCTATCCCGTAGAGTTTCTCCTGATATTTCTCACATTTTTAATCCAAACGGTGTCAAAGTTGGCCAGTGTGTGCAGGGCATTTCAGAACCTGAAAATGAACATTTCAGAACCTGACACATGATGTCTACAGTACCAGATAGTGTCTACAGTGATGTTTAGTAAAACAGTCTCAGTGTTGTCCACATTGGGCAGGCTAATGAAGTAACCATGGTGCGAACTACGGGGGAGCCAGGGGGGTCTCAGCCTTCCTTAATGAGACATGAGCTCCCCTGGAAACATGATTTGTGAGATTTTGGGGGCATCTCTAAAATATTGGCTGCGGTGTAGTTCGCACACTGGAAGTAACATCAAATTGGGATTTCGATGTTTTGGAAGAGGTAAATTTCCTTAATTTGGCAGGTGAACGTGCTCTCATGTCACGTGTCATGTATGATATCGACAGAGTGTCAGACAGCTGCTTCAGGCTCAGCAGAAGGAGACACAGAAACTCAGGGTTTGTTGTCGAAAAACCTGCCAGCAAGCAGGTTAGCTTCATGGAGTATGTTGCCAGGGTAACTGACTCGGAGTTAAGCTGAACTGGCTTTGTGAAACCCTCATCTCAGGGTTAACCAACTCAGAGTTTTCACTTAACCTCAGAGCAAATACTTGTGGCTTATTTCCACCAGCTCTACTGGCCTCGGCACGACACAGTTTAGGTTGCCTCTCCACTACAAAGAAAGTACATCCTCAACTCAACACATCCATTATTACAAGTCTGTACGTCTACTTGCCTTAAGTTACCACATATCGCCACACAACATCACATCGATATCAAATCAATCAAAAAATATTTTGCCAATATTTTAGAGACGCCCCTTTCAGCATCCATTAATGAAATTAAAGTTTGTTAAATGAATTAGTGGATTACTGTGTAAAATGTAATAGTGTTCACTCTTTACTCCACTGTTTTTGAAGATAAATGTCATGGTCATTGGCATGTGTTAATATTTCTGCTCAACTGGATTAAAATGGATTCACAGCCGTGATTCTAGTAAAAAATAAAATACACGTTTTTAAGCTATTTTTGTGTTTGTATTTATTCCACAGTTAACGAGCGAAACAGGAAGTTGTGTCACTTGGCATTTGCGCAACTTTCAGAACTGTTCGGTAAGTACAAAAACAGGCTAACCGTCGTTATTCTCATAAATCGTAAAATGCGAGATTATAATTTCATGGTAGTAGTTAATTTTATTGAAATATATGCTGGTTTTTTTATGCCTTTTCAAACCGGCGTAATACATTAGCTGTAAACAGGAAGTAGCGTCACTTAGAACATGCGCAGAACAAATTGGTGAACAAAGCCCTAGTTAGCAGCGTTAGCTCCGTGTGGACAGTGAAAGCGGAAAGACGGTGTCGCAGGTCAAATATTCCAGTTGGCGAAGCAGCGATGTCTTCGCTTCCATATTTGAGAGATTGAATCCACAGACGAGTAACTGCTGCTGCTGAAGACATATTCACACACGTAGAAAGAATCGTCGTCGAGTACGAGAAAGAGATGAATCGTCAGCACAAACTGTTGGAGGTCGTTTGGAAACCTAAAGTCAAGTTACAGCGGATCGGTGTGTACAAGCACAATGATTATGGTTGCGTCTCGTTATGTTCCTCTCCCTTTGTCACCATCTGTGTTTTGTGTCATTTAAACTTCGTTTTGTTGAGAAGTTTAACTTTTCACTCGACGGATCCGGCGAGTTTTCAAAATAAACTTCCGCTTTTTACAGCACTTTTTTTTTTTTAACCATGTCGTGTCAGGAGTAGAACATAATAAGTTATAAAATATTAGTTATTTACAAGAAAACAAGAAGGGACTGTACTTACCTGACCCATTCATTTGAGTCAGGATTAAAATAATGGTGCTGGGTATCAATCAAAAATGTTTGATACCGGTTCCTGAACGATACCAGTTTTATGATCAATTCTAATCAGTTCTAAAAAAGAAAATTACACATTAAAGTGAAAATCTTGAGTTTTTATTTTTCAGCTTTGGCATTTTTACACTCGAGGCAAACAACTAATTCAATTCTTCATCCACTCTTGAAGGACAGGTTTAGCCAAGCTGTGCTGCTCCTTACATCAGGGTCAGAGGCTCCTGTGAGGACAAGATTAACATAATAGTGATCCATTTAACCAGCTGATGCACTAGATTTCCCCACAGGGACAATAAAGTTGAACCTTGACCTTGGGACCGTAAAACAAGGCTTATGTCGATACGGGTACTATCGTAGCATTTCAGTCGGTACCATAAAAGAACTGAAGTTCGGTACCCAGACCTAGCTGTCTTCACTTTTTACATTTCTTATTAATGTCCTAAATTATTCCTTTGTGTCTCCAGAGCTTCCACCGAAAGATGTTCTTAAGGAGGAGGAGGAGGAGGAGGTTCTCACTGAGCAGCAGCTCTGTAACCAGGAGAGGAACTCCAGTCTGGAGTCTCTACAGATTAAAGAGGAAGAGGAGGAAATCTGCACCAGTCAGGTGCAGGAGCAGCTTGAACTGAAGCAGGAGGCTGATACCTTTATGTTGACTCCTGATAATGAAGAAAGTGATCACATGAAACCAGACACTGACCACCAGCTCATCTCTGCTGTAGCTGAGAGTCAAGAACAGACAGGAAACAAACATGTAGAAATTACCATTGTTGAGTCCAAAGAAGAGAAGGATCGTCAGCGCAGAATGATGAAGATCCTTTGGAAACCTGTAGTAAAGTTACAGCGGATAGGTCTGTGAAATCTCAGTGTTCTTAATAAATATGTGACTCATATTGGACTCCAGACACAACAGTCTGAGCTTGATTTTTAAACCTGACATTTATACTTGTTCAAACCTGGATTTAACAAACTGACTCCAGGAATTTTTGAAAAACTTTAGTTTCAGAAAAATCTGAAATGTCCTGTAGGAAAATTTACTTAAGTTTAATCATTAAGCTGTTTTGACAGTCATAACCTGTTCTTGTGTCTCTTTTTGTCTCCAGAGCTTCCACAGCGGAATGTTAAAAAGGAGGAGGAGGAGGTTCTCACTGAGCAGCAGCTCTATAACCAGGAGAGGAACTCCAGTCTGGACCAAGAGAAACCAGAGTCTCTACAGATTAAAGAGGAAGAGGAGGCTGATACCTTTATGTTGACTCCTGATAATAACGAAAGTGATCACATGGAACCAGAACCAGACACTGACCACCAGCTACTCTCTGCTGTAGCTGAGAGTCAAGATCAGAGAGTTCACATGAGAAATGTTACAGGTGAAAAAACCCATGTGTGCAATATTTGTAAGAAATATTTTGAGTCTAAAAGCAATTTGACGATCCACATAAGAACTCACACAGGTGAGAAACCCTATGTTTGCCACATTTGTAAGAAATGTTTCACCCAGAAAGGTAACTTGATGAACCATGTGAGAACTCACACAGGTGAGAAGCCCTATGTTTGCCAGATCTGTAAGAAATGTTTTACACAGAAATGTAACTTGATGAACCACTTAAGAACTCACAACGGTGATAAGCCATATTCTTGTGAAACATGTGGAAACTGTTTTGGGCGAAGTTCAGAATTGAAAGAGCATGAAAGAACTCACACAGGTGAGAAACCCTATGTTTGCCACATTTGTAAGAAATGTTTTACACAGCACTCTACCTTGACAAACCACATAAGAACTCACACAGGTGAGAAACCCCATGTTTGCCACATTTGTAAGAAATGTTTTACACTGAAATGTAACTTAATAGACCACATGAGAACTCACACAGGTGAGAAGCCTTATGTTTGCAACATTTGTAAGAAATGTTTTACACTGAAATCTACCTTGACAAACCATGTGACAACTCACACAAGTGAGAGGCCGTTTTCTTGTGAAACATGTGGTAAGTGTTTTGGGAAAAGTTCAGGCTTGAAAAAGCACAAAATAAATCACACCGGTGAGAAGCCCCATGTGTGCCACATTTGTAAGAAATGTTTTGCACTCAAATCTACCTTGACGAACCACATGAGAACTCACTCAAGGGAGAGGCCTCTTTCTTGTGTTTTCTATATAGTTCAGATTTGACGGACCATGTGACAACTCACGGGAAATGCCATATTCTTGTGTAACATGCAGAAAGTGTTTTGGATGAAGTTCAGATTTGAGAAAGCACAAAATAATTCACACAGGTGTGAAGTCCCATGTTTGCCACATTTGTAAGGAATGTTTTCCATTTAAAAGTTACTTGATGAACCACATGAGAACTCACACAGGTGAGAAGAAACCATATACCACTGACGTGTAGAGCTGAAACAACTAATCGATGATGAAAATAATCGTTAGTTGCAGCTCTACTGACGTGGATGGTCTCAGAATGTTTATGAGCCTCATTTATTTGAAAGTTCACCATAGGTTCGACTCACTTTCAAACTGCAAATTCGAAACGTAAACTTGGATCAAAGTAGATGTTGAGTGCATTGTAGTCACTTGTATAAACTTCATGGAAGCCGTTAGTATTTTAAAGACATGAGTAAAATGAATTTCATTATCTTGACAGTGAGTTTAAACTTATTGAATCTGTCTCTGATTTTATTCTTGAATCAATTGTTTTAGTTCACTACTCATTTAGTCCTTTTTTATTTTATCTTTTCTTATATGATTGTGTTTAAACACATTTATTGTCGTCTTCAAAGTCCTGGAAATAAAAGTTTTGAGTTTGTATTTTTTTGTAAATAAATTGTCACAAGTATTGTGTGCCATTGTTATACACCACCCATTTATTTAATTCATGGATTATTGTTGTCACTTGTCACTGCTATTCTATTAGCAGAAATACAACCACTGAAAACAATCATCTGTTCCGACTCAAGTTCATCACTCATAAGTTTACAATCCAGCCATTCTGAAAGCAGACAAGACCTCATTATAGAAATACAACAAACATTATATAGAATTCAGATGGGACTCACAGTAATATGTTTATGGATACCAGCACACATTACAGGGGTTAAATGCAACAAAATAGCAGACACGGTGGCAAAAGCAGCAACAGCACATAATATAGATCTAGCAATAAAATTAAGCAAAACAGAAATAAACAGCATAATTAAACAAAAACTAAAGGAGAGATGGCAAAAACAATGGGAGGAGGAGAGGAAAGGAAGATGGTTTAACAGTATCCAAAGAAAAGTGGGAGTGGCTTGGTGCACGGAAAGAAGCAGGAAAGAGGAAAATATAATATCGAGGATCAGATTTGGCCATACGGGATTAAACAACACATTAATAAACACAATACAGACAGATGTGATCACTGTGGGCAGGACGAATCCATTCATCATGTTATTACACAATGTCAGCAATATCAGAGAGAGAGAGGAGTGATGATTAGAAAGCTGAGAGACATTGATGAGGAATTGGAGTTGGTGGAGATATTGAGCAAGAAACGGAGTGAGTGCTACAAAATATTACTGCAGTTTCTTAAAACTACAAAGTTGATTGGGGGATATAGGATGTGTGAGTGTGTGTATGAATAGGTGTATTTATATGTATATAGGTTGTTGTTTTTTGTGTGTGTGTATGTCTGTATATCTGTAAACATATATATATATATATATAGATATATATATATAGATAGATAGATAGATAGATAGATATAATTATTAGTATTATATTTTCTTTTTTTGTTCATTCATTTATTTTTCACTTTTAAGTAATAGTTCAGTTGGATTAACATTTCGATCCACACTCCATACCAGATGGTGGCGGTAATGCACCAAATCGTTGTTTGCCAACCGCCATTAAACCTCAGCAAAGAAGAAGAAAGAAGCTAGCGGCGTTAGCTCCGTGTGGACAGTGAAAGCGGAAAGACGGTGTCGCAGGTCAAATATTCCAGTTGTTTACGAAGCAGCGATGTGTTCGTTTCCATATTTGAGAGATTGAATCCACAGACGACTAACTGCTGCTGCTGAAGACATATTCACACACGTAGAAAGAATCGTCGTCGAGTACGATGAAGAGATGAATCGTCAGCGCAAACTGTTGGAGGTCGTTTGGAAACCTAAAGTCAAGTTACAGCGGATCGGTGTGTACAAGCACAATGATGATGGTTGCGTCTCGTTATGTTCCTCTCCCTTTGTCACCATCTGTGTTTTGTGTCGTTAAAACTTTGTTTTGTTGAGAAGTTTAACTTTTCACTCGACGGATCCGGCGAGTTTTCAAAATAAACTTCCGCTTTTTACAGGAAACCAGAATCGGCTCTATTCGGCCACACAGTAAATGTATGAAACTGAAGAAGTCATGTTGTTTTGTAAGGAGTAGAACGTAATAAATGATACAATATTAGTTATTTACAAGAAAGCAAGAAGGAACTGTACTTAACCTGACCCAGTCATTTGAGTCAGGATTAAAATAATGGTGCTAGGTATCAATTGAAAATGTTTGATATCGATATCTTCACTCTGATACCGGTTTCTGAACCATACATTTTGTCGATACCAGTTTTATAGTATCAGTTCTAAAAAATACAATTACATTACACATTACATTGAAAATCTTGAGTTTTTATTTTTCAGCTTTGGCATTTTTACACTCGAGGCAGTTTTTCCCCACAAAAATTTAAGCAACAAATTAAATTCTTCATCCACTCTTGAAGGACAGGTTTAGCCAAGCTGTGCCGCTCCTCACATCGGGGTCAGAGGCTTCTGTGAGGACAAGATTAACATAACAGTAATCCATTTAACCAGCTGATGCACTGGATTTGAACAAGCTAAGCTTTATTAGTTACTGCCTATCTTTAGTAAGCATTTTTACATTACATTACATTACATTACATGTCATTTAGCAGACGCTTTTATCCAAAGCGACTTACAATGGAATCAAGTACAATTAGCCAGGGGTGGAACCGAACTTGCGACCATGATGTCTTTCGTACACAAGGTAGGGTCTTAACCACTGAGCCACTCCACCCCCCTGCATTTGATGTAGTTAGCTTTAGAGCCATAAAATTAAGCTACGTACTAATATCTTAAGTTAGCGTTACATGGATCCCAGTTTAAGCACATATTACATTGCATGTCTTTTTGACAAATACTGCATTGCACACTTTTGGCATTGATTTTGTTGAAATGGAGCCACACTTTCGACCTCGGTGGCATTTTTAACCCCTTCATCACGACACATGACACACGCCAGTGTAGTTAACAACACAGATACACATGAGCCCGGTCTGTGGGTGGAACCATGTTCATTATTTTTCCTGCGCGCCACAACCACGTGTAACATTACAGCCAATCACAGGCAGCATCATCAGATGTTTATCATGTGATTAAATCCGAAACTTTAGCACTTAGTGCTAAGCATTTTAGCACATAGCACTTTATTCACAAGTTCTAGTACGATAACGGAATATACAATACAATATAATATTAACACTCGCATTTTATCCCTATACTGTAGATTTCTATGCAATACAGCAAAGTGCAATTTAACTTACAGTCTATCATGCTCAATGTTGTCGATGTTAAAATGTTGGTTTGTTTGCTTTTTGTACGTTATGAAAGCAATGATGCACTGTGCCCAAGACAAATTTCCCCACAGGCACAATAAAGTTGAACCTTGACCGTGGGACCGTAAAACAAGGCATATGTCGATACAGGTACTATTGACGCATTTCGGTCGGTACCATAAAAGAGAAGTTTGGTACCCAGCCCTAGCTGTCTTCACTTTTTACATTTCTTATTAATGTCCTAAATTATTCTTTTGTGTCTCCAGAGCTTCCACTGAAAGATGTTCTTAAGGAGGAGGAGGAGGAGGAGGTTCTCACTGAGCAGCAGCTCTGTAACCAGGAGAGGAACTCTAGTCTGGACCAAGAGGAACCAGAGTCTCTACAGATTAAAGAGGAAGAGGAGGAAATCTGCACCAGTCAGGTGCAGGAGCAGCTTGAAATGAAGCAGGAGGCTGATAACTTTATGTTGACTCCTGATAATGAAGAAAGTGATCACATGGAACCAGAACCAGACACTGACCACCAGCTCCTCTCTGCTGTAGCTGAGAGTCAAGAACAGACAGGGAACAAACATGTAGAAATTACCATTGTTGAGTCCAAAGAAGAGAAGGATCGTCAGCGCAGACTGATGAAGATCCTTTGGAAACCTCGAGTAAAGTTACAGCAGATAGGTCTGTGAAATCTAAGTGTTGTTAATAAATATGTGACTCATATTGGACTCCAGATAACAACAGTCTGAGCTTAATTTTCAAACCTGACATTTATACTTGTTCAAACCTGGATTTAACAAACTGACTCCAGGGGTTTTTGAAACACTGTTTAGTTTCAGAAAAATCTGAACTGTGCTGTAGGAAAATTTACTTAAGTTTAATCATTAAGCTGTTTTGACAGTCATAACCTGTTCTTGTGTCTCTTTGTGTCTCCAGAGCTTCCACAGCGGAATGTTAAAAAGGAGGAGGAGGAGGAGGTTCTCACTGAGCAGCAGCAGCTCTGTAACCAGAACTCCAGTCTGGACCAAGAGGAACCAGAGTCTCTACAGATTAAAGAGGAAGAGGAGGCTGATACCTTTATGTTGACCCCTGATAATGAAGAAAATGATCACATGGAACCAGAACCAGACACTGACCACCAGCTCCTCTCTGCTGTAGCTGAGAGTCAAGATCAGAGAGTCCACATGAGAAATGTTACAGGTGAAAAAACCCATGTGTGCAATATTTGTAAGAAATGTTTTGAGTGTAAAAGCGGTTTGATGATCCACATAAGAACTCACACAGGTGAGAAACCCTACGTTTGCCACATTTGTAAGAAATGTTTCACCCAGAAAGGTAACTTGATGAACCATGTGAGAACTCACACAGGTGAGAAGCCCTATGTTTGCCACATTTGTAAGAAATGTTTTACACAGAAAGCTTCCTTAAATAACCACTTGAGAACTCACAAAGGTGATAAGCCATATTCTTGTGAAACATGTGGAAACTGTTTTGGGCGAAGTTCAGAATTGAAAGAGCATAAAAGAACTCACACAGGTGAGAAACCCTATGTTTGCCACATTTGTAAGAAATGTTTTACACAGCACTCAACCTTGACAAACCACATAAGAACTCACACAGGTGAGAAACCCCATGTTTGCCACATTTGTAAGAAATGTTTTACACTGAAATGTAACTTGATGGACCACATGAGAACTCACACAGGTGAGAAGCCGTATGTTTGCCACATTTGTAAGAAAGGTTTTACACAGAAATCTACCTTGACTAACCACGTGACAACTCACACAAGTGAGAGGCCATTTTCTTGTGACACCTGTGGTAAGTGTTTCGTGAAAAGTTCAGGCCTGAAAAAGCACAAAATAAATCACACCGGTGAGAAGCCCCACGTGTGCCACATTTGTAAGAAATGTTTTGCACTCAAATCTACCTTGACGAACCACATGAGAACTCATTCAAAGGAGAGGCCTCTTTCTTGTGAAACATGTGGTAAGTGTTTTCTACATAATTCAGATTTGACGGACCATGTGAGAACTCATGGGAAATGCCATATTCTTGTGTAACATGCAGAAAGTGTTTTGGATGACGTTCAGATTTGAGAAATCACAAAATAATTCACACAGGTGAGAAGTCCCATGTTTGCCACATTTGTAAGGAATGTTTTCCATTTAAAAGTTACTTGATGAACCACATGAGAACTCACACAGGTGTGAAGAAACCATATACCACTGACGTGTAGAGCTGAAACGATGAATCGATTATTAATCGATTACTAAATTAATTGACAACTATTGTTTTTAATTGTTTTAGTTCACTACTCATTTAGTCCTTTTTTATTTTATCCTTCTTATATGATGATGGTCCCGATCATTGAAGCTGTGTTTGTTTAAACACATTTATTGTCGTCTTCAAAGTCCTGGAATTAAAGGTTTTGAGTTTGTATTTTTTTGTAAATAAATTCTCACAAGTATTGTGTGCCATTGTTATACACCACCCGTTGAATTAATTCATGCATTATTGTTGTCGTTCTGTCATTTTTCATTCTTGTAAGAACTGCTTTGTGTGTAAAGATAATTTGATCCACGTGAGAACTCACACAGGTGAGTTTTTCCACGTAGAAGGTCCACACTATTACTATTTACGTTTTTGTATCTTGGCCGTTAAAGTGTTTAATTTCATTCATTCACATCTTAAATAGCAGAATTTAATGCCTGGCTTTCAAAATAAGAGCTGCTGAAACAATCTCACAGTCGTTATGCTAATGAATGATATTATACGTCTTTATATTTTCCACTGTATTAGATGATTATATAAAATAATTGACACATTTTTGTCTTTGTAGTCCAACACCCCGCACAAGACAATCCAGACCAGGACTCCATATGTCCTACCGAGCGCTACCAGAACAGGGACGTCCCTGTCTGTCTTCAAGAAGCTCTTGAAAACCCAGCTCTTCCAAGAGCATCTTCTGTCCTCACACTTACCTGTACCCCCCTCCCCTGTAAGATCTCCTCTGCACTTGGATCCACTTCTGCACTCTCACTCTCTGTTAGTCTACTATCTCCTATCTCCTAGATTTCTTTCCAAGACTTCTTCTATGTAGTTTATTTCTCTTTTGTAAGTCGCCTCTGATAAAAGCGTCTGCTACATGCTTAAATGTTAAATCTTAAGGGTGTGGGTTCAATTCCTGGCTCTGCTCGTCTATATGTGTCCTTGAGCAAGACACTTAACCTCATGTTGCAGCGTATGAATGTGTGAAAACTGTAGCGTGAAGCAGCTCATCAAGACTAGAAAAGCTCTATATAAATACAGACCATGAAACCACTCTTCCGATTGGAGTGCACAGGACAGACTGAACAATGGTGGCGTAAACGACGACCAGCAGCTCCAGTGGCAGGTTGAACTTCCTTAGTTACCTCCCCTGAACTCTGCGTTGTGTTTTGGTGTTATTTTGATGGTGGAGCGTTGTAAATTAAATTTCAAATAAATAGTTAATGTAATAGAAATGATACTGATATGTTTTGCACCGCTTGCTCTTACTAACACTTTACACCACAAAACAACAATCCAGCCTTGCTAACAGAATGCTAGCCGCCAGTCATGACCAACAGTCAAAGAGTAAACGTGCCATAAAAGCATGTCAAACAATCGCCTGAACTACTGCTTAAACCAAACACATAAAACAATAAAAAGTAGAAGAAGAGACGGCTTCTAAGTATATCACGTACAAGAAACAACTCCATTTTGGGGAAATGAGCAGGGGTTTAGGGTTAGGCATGGAGAAGAAGTGAGGCCATATGTAGGTTATATGTAGGCCATATAACAAGTGAAAAAATGTCACGGTAAAGGCTATATTTCGTAGGCGTATTCACTTGGTTACTACGGCCCTCAGCACATCACTTCCGGCAACACAGCCCTCGGAAAACCTCAACCACGGACTAGGCTGTAAAACGACAGTGTCCTGGGAGAACGTTTTGCCGCACAGACGGTGCAACAGTGACGCATTGTGGCACAAATAGGTAACTGCCTTACATTTGTATGTATGTACTGTATGTATATATGTACTGCAGGTTTGAGAAGCCAATATTGACACGCATCACCCGCTCCAGCACCAAACAACCCACATCTCCTCCTGTACCACCCTCACCCCTCCCTTCTGACCCCCCACCATCACTCAGGATCACTGAAGAGGATGTGTGTGTCAGCTCTTCAGGAAACAGAAGTCCAGGAAAGCTCCAGACCCAGACACTGTGTCACCCTCCTGTCTGAAGGTCTGTGCTGACCAGCTGGCCCCCATCTTTACCCAGATCTTCAACAGATCACTGAAGCTGTGTGAAGTCCCCTCCTGCTTCAAACGCTCTACAATAATCCCAGTCCCCAAGAAACCAGCAATCTCAGGTCTAAACGACTACAGGCCCATGGCCCTGACATCTGCAGTCATTGAGAGACTGGTGTTGAGCCACCTGAAGGACATCACAGCCCCCCTGCTGGACCCCCTGCAGTTTGTATATCGGGCAAATCGACATGGGTCTGCATGAGATCCTGCATCACCTCGACTGTCCAGGGACATATGCTAGGATCCTGTTTGTGGACTTCAGCTCGGCATTCAAGACCATCATCTCGGACGTCCTGCACTCTAAACTCACCCAGCTCACCGTCCCAGCCCCCACCTGTCAGTGGATTACAAACTTCCTCACAGACAGGAGCCAGCAGGTGAGACTGGGGAAAATCACATCTAGCACCAGGACTATCAGCACTGGCGCCCCCCCAGGGATGTGTGCTCTCCCCACTGCTCTTCTCCCTTTACACTAACTGCTGCACCTCGAGTGACCCATCTGTCAAACTCCTGAAGTTTGCAGACGGCACAACAGTCATCGGTCAGAACAACCTGGAGCTGAACATGCTCAAAACTGTGGAGATGACTATCGACTTCAGGAGTAACCCCCCTGCTCTGCCCCCCCTCACCATTCTCAATAACTCAAAGTCTGCTGTGGAAACCTTCAGGTTCTGGGATCTACCATCTCCCAGGACATAAAGTGGGCACCCAACATTGACTCCATAGTCAAAAAGGCCCAGCAGAGGTTGTCCTTCCTGCTGATCCAGTTCTACACGGCAATAGTCCAGTCTGTTCTCTGGACCTCCATTATCGTTTGGTTTGGATCAGCCACCAAACAGAACAGAAACAGACTGAGTTGGACCATCAGGACTGCAGAGAGACTCATTGGTGTTAAACTGCCCACCATCCAGGACTTGAACACATCCAGAGTCAGGAAACGGACAGGTAATATCTCTGCAGACCCATCACACCCCGGACACAATCTGTTCGAACTTCTTCGCTCCAAAAGGCGTTACAGAAAACTGTACTTCAGTTCAACTCATAAATCTGTGTGGAGGAAAGTCATATTCCAGGTTAGACACATCTATTCCCTCCTCCAGTATTACATTAAATATTTATATATTTAAAAAAGTCACAACTGAAGTAACACCACTTCCTTTAAATCTGTCTTTCAAAATAAGAGCCACTGACGTTTGCTTTCTACGACTTTTGCGCAAATCTTTTGCCATAACGCTTAACAATAAAAAAAATATTTCACAGCCGTGATTCTAGTAAAATAAAATATAATACTCATTATTAAGCTATTTTTGTGTTTGTATTCATTCCACAGTTCATGAACGGAAACAGGTTGTGTGACTTGGCATTTGTGCGACTTTCAGAACAGGTTGGCAATAAAAAAACAAGCTCTACGTCGTTATTCTAATAAATCATGAAATACTTGTTTATATTTTCATGGTATTGGTTAATTATATTAAATCATACTTTGGTGTTTTATGCCATTTCAAACTGGCGTAATACATTAGCTGTAAACAGGAAGTAGCGTCGTCCCTGCCCTGCTTATTGAAATGGGAGAAATGCCCTTATGGTTAAGGCGCATTAAGTTAGGGTTACAGTACTGGGTAAAACTGAGTGGGTGCCATCAAACTGCCTGTTACAAGAATCTGACGGAGGCAATAAGTATAAAACATTCTTTGCACATATAAATCAGTGGGCTGTGATGCTGGGCTTGGAACAGGTAAATGTAGCGGAACATACAAGCTGGCTACCTATGCCATATTGGGTACTGCCCGAGCTGAACAATGAACTGGTCTTTCTATAGGAAAAAGATAAAAAGCTGGTAAATCCAAAAATAGTAGAATATCTAAATTCAATAAGAGATAACATTTTGTTTATTTTTACAGATGGATCTAGCGATCCAGTTAGTGGGAGAGCTGGGTTTGGGATGTATGTGGAGCAGCCTGGGGTGAAGATTGGCGCATCTCTAATGGAAGCTCTGCTTTTACATCAAAGTTAATGGCAATCTTATGGGCTGTAAGATGGATTGAGGAAACCAGACCTAGAGAGGCTATCATCTGTTCTGACTCTGCAGCTGCTCTGGAAGCTTTAAGAAGGGGGAAATCGAAGGCACGACCTGATATCGTTATTGACACCCTACCTGTGTTTTTTAGAATTGGGTTTAGATCTAACATCACCTTTTGCTGGGTTCCGGGACACGCGGGGGTTGGGGGGAATGAGCAGGTGGATCAGATTGCAAAACAGAGTTTGAGTAGAGACGTAGATGTCCATATATCCTGGGGGAGAGTGGAGTTGAGAGAAATAATTAAAGAGGGCTTAATGAAGGAATGGCAGAAAGGGTGGGAAAAAGAAAGCAGGGGTAGACACTACTTCTCTTTACAACCTCAAGTCAAAAAAGATGTACCTGCACTTTTCAGTCCCGTAGGGACTCAGTTAAGCTGTGTAGATTAAGACTAAATCACTATTTGTTTATTGTAGGAAAACAGGTGTCTGCTTTATGTGAGTGTGGGAGTCCTGAGACAGTAAAACATGTTTTTCTGGAGTGCAGAAAATACAAAACAGAAAGACAAACATTGCTTGACATACTGTTAGGACTTGGAGTTCAGGCTTTTTCTGTTTTTTCTTTGCTTGGTCTCTGTGGGAACCATAAACTGACCTCCAAGGCAATTTTGCAATTCCTGCGCAATACAGGACTATATGTAAAAAGCTAGTTCATCATCGGACCTGTGGAGGGCAGTAATACGCTAAACAGCGTCTAAACCGCCGGAATTGCCCAAGAAGAAGAAGAAGAAGAAGAAGAAGAAGGAAGTAGCGTCATCGGGAAACAAAGCCCTAGCTAGCAGCGTTAGCTCCGTGTGGACAGTGAAAGCGGAAAGACGGTGGTTTGTTCGTGTGTCGCAGGTCAAATATTCTAGTTGTTGGCGAAGCAGCGATGTCGTCACATCAATATTTGAGAGATTTAATCCACGGACGACTAACTGCTGCTGCTAAAGACATATTCACACACGTAGAAAGAATCGTCGTCGAGTACGAGGAAGAGATTAATCGTCAGCGCAAACTGTTGGAGGTCGTTTGGAAACCTAAAGTCACGTTACAGCGGATCGGTGTGTACAAGCACAATGATGATGATTGTGTCTCGTTATGTTTCGCTCCATTTGTCACCAAGTGTGTGTTTTTTGTCGTTTAAACTTCGTTTTGTTGTGACGTTTAACTTTTCACTGGACAAACCAAGTAATTTGACTTGGTTCCTCTCTTTGTTCACACAATAAATGTATAAAACTGTAGATGTCCTGTTGTTTTGTAAGGAGTAGAACGTAATAAGTGATACAATTTTAGTTATTTACAAGAAAACTGTACTTAACCTGACCCATTCATTTGAGTCAGGATTAAAGTAATGGGGCTGTCTCTAGGGCTGGGTATCAATCGAACATTTTCTATATCGATACCTTCATTTTGATACCGGTGTCTGAATTATACTTTTTTTCGATACCAGTTTTATAATATCAGTTCAAAAAAAAAAATTACGTTACACATTACAGTGAAAATCTTGGGTTTTTATTTTTTCAGCTTTGGCATTTTTACACTCGAGGCAGTTTTTTAGACAAAAATTAACAACAAATGAAATCCTTCATCTGCTCTTTAAGGAAAGGTTTAGCCAAGCTGTCCTGCTCCTCACGTCAGGGTCAGAAGCTTCTGTGAGGACAAGATTAACATAACAGTGAGCTGTTTCACCAGCTGATGCAATAGATTTTAACAAACTAAGCTTTATCAGTTACTGTCTGTAGCGGCATGAATGTGTTTTGCTTGTCACTATGAGGTGTGTGTGTCTGGAGGTGTGTCTATGTGTGGGCGGAGTTGCGTCTGGGTGTGTGTCACTGGGGCTGAATATGATTATGTCACCTGTGCCGAGGGGGAATGTTTGCTTGATGCAGAGAAAGGAGAAGCAGGGTGCTTATATTTCTGTTGGCCGCTAAACAGCTTCATATCATCATATTACATTTTCGCAAGTCCATCAGAAGAAAATGTTCGCCGAAAGTACGTTTCAGTAAAGAATATAAAATAAACACCCACAAACTGCAGTTACGGCTTGAAGTTTCCTTATTGGATTAAGCGTGTCGGACAGAATGCTGTGTTCCCCTCTCAGTGACTAATTTGGGATTGATAGTCCCATTACACTGTATGATGTCTTTTATTAGCGTTTGATATAGTTAGCTATATTGCCATAAAATAAAGCTACGTACTAATATCTTAAGTTAGTGTTACATGGATCCCAGTTTAAGCACATATTATGTTTCAGTAACGTTAACTTAAGTAAACAAACTTTTGCTTTTGAATTTTGCTAAACGTAAACTTGCCTGTTGAAATCCCTGACGCAGTACCGTCAGTACTCTCTGAACTCTTCATGAATGAAGCAGAGTCTGGTGGTGGAGATTTTAAATTGGGTGTCTCTGGCTCTGTAACGTCCACAGTAGAGCTGTGATGTTGAGAGGAGGTGGATGGCGGCGCTCTGTTCTTCTTAAATTCAAATACTGAGCAACTTTCTGCTCTGAGGTTGATGCCGTGCACGTTCAGGTGTTTCATTAAATTTGTCGTGTTGCCTTAGTGGTGATAACTTTTTGACAAATATTGCATTGCACACTATTGGCATTGATTTTGTTGAAATGGAGCCACACTTCACCTCGTGGCATTTTTAACCCCTTCATCACGACACATGACACACGCCAGTGTAGTTAACAACACGGATACACGTGAGCCCGGTCTGTGGGTGTAACCACGTTCATTATTTTTCCTGCTCGCCACAACCATATGTAACATTACAGCCAATCACAGGCAGCATCATCAGATCTTGATCATGTGATCAACTCCGAAACAACGCAAACTTTATTAAACTTATTTCTACCGTGCCATTGTAGTGCTTCAAAGAGATTTGGGATCACCTCGTGGTTTGGCAAACTAACCATTAAGCTCAAAGCAAACTGGCCAGCAAGCACAAAACAGCAATGAAAATCGTAGGGAGGAAAGAGTACGAGCCAATAGTTAGAGTGCCAGAGAGCCAGAGTTTTGATGAGCAGGCAGTTAGGAAAAAAGCAAAAAAAAAATCCAACTCCCAACACCCACTCTTTTCGCTGATTATGAAACCGTCCCATCTGGGAGAAGACTCTGTGAGCTGTTATGCAAATCTCATTGCCTTAAATTATCATTACAATATGGAATAGAATAATATGCAATAAACAGGTTAGCACTTTATTCACAAGATCTGGTGTAATATATTTTATATTTTAATTTATACTTGCTAAACCTGGTTTTAACAAACTGACTCCAGGGATTTTTGAAACACAGTTTAGTTTAGGAAAAATCGGAACCGTCCTGTAGGAAAATTTACTTTAGTTTAATCATTACGCCATATGACATCCATAACCTGTTCTTGTGTCTCCAGAGTTTCAGCAGAATGTTATAAAGGAGGAGGAGGATGAGGTTCTCACTGAGCAGCAGCTCTGTAACCAGGAGAGGAACTCCAGTCTGGACCAAGAGGAACTAGAGTCTCTACAGATAAAAGAGGAGGAGGAGGAGGAGCGGTTTGAACTGAAGCAGGAGGCTGATACCTTTATGTTGACTCCTGATGATGAAGAAAGTGATCATATCGAACCAGAACCAGACACTGACCACCAACTCCTCTCTGCTGTAGCTGAGAGTCAAGATCAGACAGTCCACATGAGAAATGTTACAGATGAAAAGCCCCACATGTGCAACATTTGTAAGAAATGTTTTGAGTTTAAAAGCAATTTGGTGATCCACATAAGAACTCACACAGGTGAGAAACCCCATGTTTGCCCATTTTGTAAGAAATGTTTTGCACAGAAATCTACCTTGACAAACCACGTGAGAACTCACACAGGTGAAAAGCCCCATGTTTGCCACATTTGTAAGAAATGTTTTGCAATGAAATCTACCTTGACGAACCATGTGAGAACTCACACAGGTGTGAGGCCATTCTCTTGTGAAACATGCGGTAAGTGTTTTCTACAAAGTTCAGATTTGACAAACCATGTGAGAACTCACACAGGTGAGAAGCCATATTCTTGTGAATTATGCGGAAAATCTTTTCGTTCAAGTTCATGTTTGATCAAGCACAAACGAACTCACACAGGTGAGAAGCCCCATGTTTGCCACATTTGTAAGAAATGTTTTACATTTAAAAGTTACTTGATGAACCACATGAGAACTCACACAGGTGAGAAGAAACCATATACCACCGACATGGATGGTCTCAGAATGTTATGAGCCTCATTTATTTGAAAATTCACGGTAGGCTCGACTCACTTACAAACTGCAAATCCAAAATGTAAACTGTCACAAGTATTGTGTGCCATTTTTATACACCACCTGTTAAATGGATTCATGGATTCCTGTTGTCATTCCTTCATTTTTCATTCTTGTAAGAACTGCTTTGTGTGTTAAGACCGTTTGATACAGGTGAGAATTTCCATGTAGAAGGTCCATACTATTATGTTTACGTCTTTGTAACTTTGCCATTCATCATTCACATCTTAAATAGCAGCACTTATTGCCTGGCTTTCAAAATAAGAGCTGCTGAAACAATCTCACAGTTGTAATGATTTGTATTATATATCCACTGTATAAAATAACTGACACATTTTTGAGCCATTTTTGTGTTTGTAGTCATTCCGCAGTTCACTGGCAGTAATGGGAAGTCAGGAAAAGAGTGAAATACTTTAAACTTTTAGGGATATGGTTTGATGAAATAGTAACACGGAAGGCACATGTTCAGAAATGAATGGACAAATGTAAGAAAATATTTATTATATATACAGTATATATATATATTATATAATGAGATGTTCAGTTTTTATGGAATGAAGAGCAGACAGAAATTCTAACCCTAACCCAGAGCATCTTCTGTCCTCACACTTACCTGTACCCCCCTCCCCTGTACGATCTCCTTCTGCACTTGGATTGGAGTGATGGGAGTGCACAGGACAGACTGAACAAACGACGACCAGCAGCTCCTGTGGCAGTGTCAGCATGTGATGACCACCTCAGATCCTGTGAGAGGGTGGTTCCTAGGAATCTGTACTTTCCCTGAAAGTTCACTGTCATCACCGTCTTGAGTGGGTTCAGGGTGGAGCAGCTCCTGCCTGTACACGGATCAGACCAATTACTAGTGTGTGTCTATGTATGTGCACGTCTGATACCAGTCCCTCTACACCTCCCCTGGACTCTGCGTTGTGTTTGGTGTTATTTTGATGTAGAAATGTTGTGCGGAAAGGAAAATGAGGCACCACACCGGCCAGGAGATCGCTGCAGTGGGATGCGCACGCGTTCATGGACACATACAACACACTTTACCCCCCCACAGGAGCACAGTCTGGGAGCTGTTTTTTTTTCTTTCTCCCCTCTCCCCTTGGCTTCTTCCCTCTTTTATTGCCTGGTCACCCTGTCATGTCTGTCTTATTGTGCTGTCTTAATCTATGTACGGACAGATTGATTCTGTAATTTCACTGTACTTCGGTATGCGTGACAATAAAGACCTACTACTACTACTAAATCTGTGTGGGGAAAAGTTGTGTTTGTAAATCATATTCCAGATTAGAGACAATTAGGGGGAATTATTTGTTTTGTCCCGCCTGAGACACATCACACACACATATATACATATATATATACATATATATATATAAAGTCATAACTGAAGGCACTGAAGTAACACCACTAACTTTAAACCTGTCTTTCAAAATAAGAGCCACTGACGTTGGCTTTCTTAACCTTTTGCCATAACGCTTAACAATAAAAATGTTTCACATTTGTGATTCTAGTAAAATTAAATACACGCGTGAAATACGTGTTAATATTTTCATGGTATTAGTTAATTATATTAAATCATACGCTGGTGTTTTCAAAACGGCGTAATACATTAGCTATAAACAGGAAGTAGTCATCGGGGAACAAAGCCCTAGCTAACAGCGTTAGCTCCGTGTGGACAGTAAACGCGGGAAGACGGTGGTTTGTTCGTGTGTCGCAGGTCAAATATTCCAGTTGTTGACGAAGAAGCGATGTTTTCACTTCCATATTTGAGAGATTTAATCCATGGACGACTAACTGCTGCTGTTGAAGACATATTCACACACGTAGAATCGTCGTCGAGTACGAGGAAGAGATGAATCATCAGCACAAACTGTTGGAGGTCGTTTTGAAACCTAAAGTCACGTTACAGCGGATCGGTGTGTACAAGCACAATGATGATTATTGTGTATTATGGCAAGCCGTTTAACATTTAATCGAACGTTTAACGTTGACATGTTGGCTAATGTCAACGTTAAAATCTATCAATATGAGTAAGTAGTAAGTTAGCTCTCTGTTTACGCTAATGTTAGAAATGTTTTGAGTTTAATAGCTGTTTGATGAAACACGTAAGAACTCACACAGGTGAGAAACCCCATGTTTGCCCCATTTGTAAGAAATGTTTTGCACATAGAGGTACCTTGGTGAGCCACATGAGAATTCATACAGGTGAGAAGCCTTGTTCTTGTGAAACATGTGGAATGTCCTTTCATTCAATTTCATGTTTGTTCAAGCACAAACAAACTCACACGGATGAGAGACCATTCTCTTGAGAAACATGTGGTGAGTGTTTTTTACATTGTTCAGATTTGATGGACCACGTGAGAACTCACACGGGAGAAGCAATATTCTTGTGAAACATGCGGAAAGTGCTTTGTGCAAAGTTCAGAATTGAAAGGGCACAAAATAATTCACACAGGTGAGAAACCCCATGTTTTCCACATTTGTAAGAAATATTTTGCACGTAGAGGTACCTTGAAGGACCACGTGAGAACTCACACAGTTGAGAAGCCTTATTCTTGTTAAACATGTGGAATATCTTTTCATTCATGTTCATGCTTGACCAAGCACCAACAAACTCACACAGGTGAGAAGCCTTATGTTTGCCACATTTGTAAGAAATGTTTTACATTTAAAAGTTACTAGATGAACCACATGTGAACTCACAAAGGTGAGAAGAAGCCATATTCCACTGATGTAGATGGTCAGAATGTTATGAGCTTCATTTATTTGAAAGTTCACCGTAGGTTCGACTAACTTTCAAACTGCAAATCCAAAATGTAAACTGAAATCAAAATAGATGTTGAGTGCATTGTAGTCACTTGTATAAACTTTAAGGAAGCCGTTATTATTCATTTCGTACATTTTTATTTTCATCCTTCATATGTTACGATTGTCCTGATTGTAGAACTTTCTAGCAGGCAAAGCTATTTGTCTTTCATTCTATTAATCTGTTCATTGTTGTAACTGGTATCAAAGCACCGTTGCCTTTAAAGTGCCTTTAAGGTGCATCGTCAAAGCCATGTTTTGTTATATATTGCCTTCGTATGCGCCTTTGTAAATCTATCTATCATTAGAACCTGTACGACTTGTCGGTTTTACAACCTAACTGACTGTCTAACTGACTGTCTAACTGACCGTCTAACTGACTTCAAACTAACTTCAACTTAACTTAACTATTGCTTAACTGTGTATGTGGAATAAACCTTCAGAAAGACAGTCGAGTTGTGCCCGCCGTACTTGTTCTGGTTACCCTTTCCAGAAGGGAGCATTGGGCTGGAAAGACCAGCCAGCAGAAATCTGGACAGTTGTAAAACCGTTGTCGGCGCCGTATCAGTGGAGGTACGGACAGCCGAGCGGAGGACGACGATCGTGAGGTACCAGGACGCTGGTGAAGTGGATCAGTCGTGAATCACTCAACGGAAAAGCCGGAGCAAAGAGCTATCGGGGCCGTTGAAGGATTAAAGGAAGTGCCGCAGCCGAGGGAAAGGCTGTGAAGATTGCACAAGGAATACAAATCAAATGCAAAGCTCTTCTGGGCAGAGAGCCTCACAGACTGTGACATTGTAACGTCGACAGCTTGGGGCGTGGACATTCGTGTGCCATTCGTGGACGTGTCGTTTGCAAAGAACTGAACCCTTTGGACGAGTCATTGGCAACGAACCAGAGAGTCAACTCCAATCAATTCCAATTCCGAAGTGAGTCAGGAGTTCAAAGGAGTAAAAATGGCAGATGACAAGCCAGATCTGGAAAGCCTACAGCGGAGGCTATTGAATGCGCAGCGGGGCTTGACAACACGTTTTAATCGTCTCAAAGTTAAAGCTGGCCACCTCGATGAACTGTCGAAAGAGGTGACAGGATTGAAGAGTGATTATGGTGTCTTCGTCGATGCCAGCAATGAATATATTGAAGAACTGGGACAAATAGACCCAACGGACGAAAACTGTGATCTGAGCAATGCCCTAGCAACAAGGGATGCCATTGTGCAAAGGTACTGTGAGACTATGGAAATGCTGTGGTTCAAGGATGCTGAGCCGGATATAAGCACCCTCGTGGCACGGTTCAATTCAGCTTTCGACCAGGCCGAGGAACTCGGCAGAAAAAGTGCACTACAGTGGTGTCAGCAAGAGGCCAGAAGGCAGGGACTGGATCAAGAACTCCACGAACTCAGAGACGCTCTGTATGTTTGGAAAGACTATCGGCCATACGGGAAAGAAAAGTGGAGACTCCATTTAACATTGGAAATTAAAAAGCAGGAACTGATGAATAAGTGGGCAGGTCGCAGTGAGATAAACGCAACAACCCCGCCAGCATACGAACAGCAGCGAGAGAAGTGAAGAGGAAGACAAAGGAAGCGAGTACACCAGTACCACCCCACTTGTCCCTATTCATACCCACTCTGCAATCAGACAAGACACCAGCCTCCCTCACCAGCCCCCTCAGTGGTCTCAACAACCTAATCACGGACCTACTGTCAGTTTCGCGCAGCCTCCAACCCTCACTAGTATACCACGGCCACCGAGGTTTCACACTGCTCCCACCAACACCAGCATGGGACAAAGGAGAACTGTGCCCACCAGCAACTTTGGTACAGTCACAGGGGGAGAAGACAGCTCTCAGTGGGCCCAACCCATAGCAAAGATCACACCGATAAGCTTTCCTAAGATTTCCGGGAGCAGGAAGGTTGATTGGGAGAGTATCCAGGCGCAAGCGGGTCCCACAGAGTCCTTTGAAGAAGAGCAAAAGAAACTGAAGGGTCAAGTGACAGAGTTACAGAAAGTAACGGAAGTCAATGTCAAGAAGGTAGAGGAGGAGAGTAAACAGAGGGCCGAGATGTCTGAGCTCAGCAGGGAGCCGAGCTCTGAAAAGACCCAAACCGATGAGCTGCAGGAGACCTTGGCGCAAAGTCAGGAGAATCTCATTGAGCTTCAGTTTGAATTCTACCAGAAAGAGTCAGAAGAAGAAGAGTCTACTCTGCATCAAGACCTCAAGGCACCAGAAGAGACCCAAACTGCAGAGCTGCAGGAGACCTTGGTGCAAAATCAGGAGGAGCTTCAGTCTGACTTCTACCAGAAAGAGTCAGAAGAGTCTACTCTGCATCAAGACCTCAAGGCACCAGAAGAAAGACTGAGCTTAGCACAGGAGGACTTGGCTACCAACACCAGCCAACTCCTGCTAACCACACCACTGCTAACTCCAACCCAGACAGGTCTGGAGGCTCAGACAAAGGAACTGAAGAGAAGCCACAGCTCATTGGAGTCAGAGCTCACTAAACAAGAGCAGTTGAAGCACCTGAAGCACCTGGTGATACTGTCTTTAGAGAGCAGACTTTCTGAGAAAATGCTAACCCAGTGGCTTGCACATGTGAGCAGCCCCAAAAACTATGCCTTCCCGGGTAACCATTTTGAGAAGCTCTTATTGTTCCTGGCGCCTTTCCTGAAAGGCCAAAAGTCATTACCCACAGGAGTAGAGCTTTTGAAGTTCAGCGAGCCAATCCCCATTTACGCTTCTGAGAGACCCAGCTACCATGAGAAGCCGGTCGACTGGAGGAGGATCCTAGAGGGAGTGGAGAAGATCCTGAAAGCAAGGGGCTTCTACCTCAAGCCCTGGGTCCGGTCTGGTCAAAGTGGGAGGAAGGGCGAGGCAAAGCCTGACCAAATGACTCTCCTTACTGAAGGAGAAGTGGATGTAAAAGCACCAAACCCATTAACTTGTCGCGTCCTACTGAGCCAGATCACTGGATTGTACGACCCGATCGATCTAACAACACCTGTGAAGCAAAAAGGTGTGATTCCTTTGAGGAAGGCCTCCCAGGAGGCTGGCAAGTTCACTAAGGACACCTGGGAGGAGTCCCTCTCTGACAAACTCCGAGGGAAAGCAATCGAGCTGTTCAAGGAGTACACTCGCTTGGGGAGCATCAAGTTCCACAGAAGCCTCACACCCTCCGGCTGGAGGGGCGAGCCCTGGGGAATCACATTCTCTGAAGGAAGCTGTGAATCTTACGGCGCCATACTGTACCTGCGATGGGAAACGTCAGATGGTGTAGTTACCCGGTTGGTGGACTCAAAGGCCAAGTTAACCCCCTTGAACCAGAAAGGTGACGCAGTCAAAGCCGAAATCTGTGGGGCTGTCTTTGCCGCACGCCTGAAGGAATACATGCTGAAGCATGGAAGATTGGCTGTAGAAAAGTGGTACCACTTCATAGACAGTCAGACTGTGCTGGGAGCTATCCAGCGAGACAGTTACGGATTTCAAACATTCTTTGCAGATAGGGTCGGGGAGATCCAGAAGGCTGGGCCCGTAACTGATTGGTGGTGGATCCCAGGTGAAGTCAACGTCGCTGACCTCGTCACAAGAGGGTGTTCACCCGAGCAACTAGATGAAAACTCCACGTGGCAGAACGGTCCCAAGTTCCTGTCTAGTCCAGTTAAGGATTGGCCTATGAAATCTGCAGCAACAGTGGCAGCTGAAGCTAGAGAAACAGTGAACGGACTCCAAAGAAAAGCTTTTACAGCGGTCCTCACCAGAACTCAAGCCAAGGGGTCATTGAAACCTGCTAACAAAGCCACAGACGTTCTAGAACCCGCAGAACTTGAGGCCAAATCTGTTGACACGAAGGCGAATGAGACACTGTGGGGAGCTGCGCTCATAGATCAAGTGGGTCCGGAAAAGTACAGCTCTCTAGCTAAGCTCTGTGGAGTAGTCGGCTATACCAGAAGGGCGGTGAAGACGTGGTTGGCTTGTATAGGGAGAGCCCCTATCCCAGCAAAGTGGGGGGTGGTACTGTCAGTAAAGGAACTTGAGGCTGCGTTCCACGACCTGTGCCTGGCCGCCCAAAAAGGGGTTGCATTCCCTGTAACGACACTAGACAGACTCGTCGTCAACAAGGACGAAGCTTCGGGGCTCCTGCGGTGCTACGGCAGAGTCCAAGCCATCACCCGGGGAAACCCCGGAGTACCCCTGGTCCCATATAATGCCTGGATCAGCACCCTCCTCACACAGGAAGCCCACGGAGCCAACCATGAAGGCATCGCTGGCACACTCCTCAGAGTGAGGTCCAAAGCATGGGTAGTACAGGGGCCAAGAATCGCAAGAAGCATCATCGACTCCTGCGTGCATTGTCGAAAGACCAAGGCAAGGTTGTGCAGGCAACAGATGAGTGAGCTTCCTAGTGAACGATCTGAACCAGCCGCACCGTTTGAGCTAACAGCACTGGATCTCTTTGGCCCCTACGTTGTCAGAGACACTGTAAAGCGAAGAACAAAGATGAAAGTCTGGGGAGTAGTATTCAGTTGTATGGCTTCCAGGGCACTACATGCTGACATTGTGGAAGACCTGTCAACCGATGGCTTCCTAAAGGCGTACCAGCGCTTCACAGCTCTCAGGGGCCACCCAAGAAAGCTTTGGTCGGATCAAGGGACCAACTTCGTGGGCGCCAAGCCAGTTTTAAAGGAGCTCTACGAATTCCTGAACAACATCGACAAGGATCAAGTCCAGAAGAAAGCAGCCGCCGCTGGGACCGACTGGTCGTGGGTGTTTCACCCAGCAGACTCTCCCCATCGAAACGGAGCAGCTGAAGCAGCAGTCCGTACACTCAAGAGAGCGTTGAGCAACATCGGGGTGGAAAGTCACCTGACAGCACTGGAGTTCCAGACTCTCCTCTACCTGGCAGCTAATTTGTCAAACGAAAGACCAATCGGCGCAAGAGTCCAGGTACAAGACGAGACTGTAGGAGTCATCACTCCAAACTCACTTCTGCTCGGCCGTGCTGGGCCTAGCGGGGACTCTCGAGGGTTCGAATACCTGACTTACCCCGTGGCGCGCCTGAGAGCGGTCCAGATCGAGGTCGACAAGTTCTGGAAGCGGTGGAGCCAGCTGGCGGGCCCGGGCCTCTTCGTTCGACAGAAGTGGCACGCACCCGCAAGGAACGTCACAGTGGGAGACTTAGTGTGGTTGGCTGACCAGAATGCACTGAGAGGCCAGTTTAGGCTCGGTCGAGTTGTGGAGGCCCATCCTGATGCAAAAGGCATAGTACGAGATGTGAAGGTGAGGACGTGCCAAAGTTGTCCGGTTTCCAGTGGACAAGGTGGGAAAGGCAAAGAGAAGGAGAACCGTCCCTCCACCATCCTTCACAGAGATGTCAGGAGGCTGGTGGTTCTGTTAACAGTGGAGGAACAGAAATAGATTCCCCACCACATGATGGTGTGTTTCGGAAAAAGGGATCAAGACCCCCCCTCCACCATCCTCCACGAGAGGTGGTGGTGTGTTTCGGAAAGAAAAAGGATCAAGCACCCCCCTCCACCATCCTCCACGAGAGGTGGTGGTGTGTTTCGGAAAGAAAAAGGATCAAGACCCCCCCTCCACCATCCTCCACGAGAGGTGGTGGTGTGTTTCGGTAAAGGGCGTCACTGCGTCACCAAGGACAATGTGAAACCTTTATTTGTCATTTGTATCTGTTATTCATATTGTGTGTAATACGTTCATACCCAGCGATGTAGCTTCATGTACCCATTTGAAAGGTAAAGTCGTGTGTAACACGTTCGAACCCAGCGATGTAGCTTTATGTACCCATTTGGAAGGTAAAATTGTGTGTAATAAGTTCGTACCCAGCGATGTAGCCATTTCAAAAGGCAAAATCTGTGTTTTGTGGCCTACTTGGATTTAGGAATCAGTAGGCCAAGTGGGAGGTGTAGAACTTTCTAGCAGGCAAAGCTATTTGTCTTTCATTCTATTAATCTGTTCATTGTTGTAACTGGTATCAAAGCACCGTTGCCTTTAAAGTGCCTTTAAGGTGCATCGTCAAAGCCATGTTTTGTTATATATTGCCTTCGTATGCGCCTTTGTAAATCTATCTATCATTAGAACCTGTACGACTTGTCGGTTTTACAACCTAACTGACTGTCTAACTGACTGTCTAACTGACCGTCTAACTGACTTCAAACTAACTTCAACTTAACTTAACTATTGCTTAACTGTGTATGTGGAATAAACCTTCAGAAAGACAGTCGAGTTGTGCCCGCCGTACTTGTTCTGGTTACCCTTTCCAGAAGGGAGCATTGGGCTGGAAAGACCAGCCAGCAGAAATCTGGACACTGATCATTGATAGTGTTGTCATTCTGTTGTTTTTCATTCTTGTAAGAACTGCTTTGTGTAAAGATAGTTTGATCCACGTGATAACTCACACAGGTGATATTTTCCACGTAGAAGGTCCATACTATTACTATTTATGTCTTTGTAACTTGGCCATTAAAGTGTTTTATGATTCTAGTAAAAAAAGTCGTATTCCTGTTTGTGTGCCAACACAGAACAGTTTTTGTATTCATTCCACAGTTCACCAGCAGAAACAGGAAATTGTGTCACTTTGCTTTAGCGAGAGTTTCAGAGCAGTTTGGCAAAAAAACAAGCTCACAGTCGTTATTTTAATAAATCATAAATTACTTGTTTATATTTCTTTATTTCTTTTCATGATATTAGTTAATTATATTAAATAATACACTGGTGTTTTATGCCATTTCAAACAGGTGTAATACATTGCAGTAAACAGAAAGTAGCATCACTTCGCACATGCGCATAACAAATCGGGAACCAAGCCCTAGCTAGTAGCGTTAGCTCAGTGTGGACAGTAAAAGTGGAAAGATGGTGGTTTGTTCGTATGTAAAGAAAAGGTAGGAAGGCAATAGAAGGTTAAAAATAAACCCAGTTTTTTAACGAAACAGCAATGTCTTCACCTCAGTACAAGCACAATGATCCTATTAAACACTAACAAGAGAATTTGACTAATTTGTTGTTTTAGTCACGCTTCCTTCTTACGAATGATAGATGATGAGTTGATGGGGTAGAATTTGTCAGTGGCGGTTCTAGCTTGAATGACACTCTGGGCAAGACTCCCCTCGAGCGGCCCCTGGAAAAAAAAAAAAAACAGGGTTAATCAAACTGTGATGCCCACAAGGACATCTAAAATATTTATACTAAATAAAAAAGGCAACCTGCGGAATTTAAGCATATGACTAAGCGGAGGAAAAGAAACTGGTGAGCGAAGAGGGAAGAGCCCAGCGCAGAATCCCTGTCATGTGTAATTTTTCAAGATCTTGTGGCGCTGAAGTGTATAAACTTAGATGAACACATTAACACAGCGCTTTACAACAAGTATCCTGTATGCAACAGAAAGCCTGAGGGTCTGTTCTGGATATGGTGTGTTAAGGAAGTATAGATGTCTCTTGTTTGACTAAATGGCGATATTGTCCAAACAATGTATAGATTATGAGACCGTATTGTATATCTGGACCCAACTTGTTTTTCAAGTATACGTTCCCACATTTTTTCAATGGCTATTTTTAAAACCAGTGTATGGGTCAAAACAACCTTGTGCGGAGAGAGTTCCTATACCAGTGTTGTAATGTAACAAAGACTGTACACTGTTTTAAGAAAATAAAGAAATAATAGCAGAGCACATTAACATTTCTTGATTACGACGTCAAATTATAGTTATTTACTGGACAGAAAAAACTGTTTTAGTGGTTGAATGTTAAAGTTTTTTTTTATAAAACCTGCTATAATAAGTCATACAGTATGAAAGGAAAAATAACACATCATTTAAACTTTGTTTTATTCCTTATAAGCATTTCTTAAAATCTATTGTACATATTTTACAGCAACTTATGAAAATCCCAAACCATTTCCATCTGCTCACTGCTTCAAATCATTTCCAATGACATGAATGTGAAAATCACTTGTTGATGAAATGAGACGACAGTTAAAAAATGCAAAAAAAGAATTAACTAAAGGCGGATGAAATGTCTGACGCTGATTTGTCTAGACTGTGTTAAAGATGTGCATTGAGAAGTAAACAGGAACTTCCTCATGAGAGGGTTGATGTTGGGTTCAAACACATCACCTACAATCTGGTTACAACAGAAGCCTGTATGCCAGTCCTGAACAATGCTTGTCAAAGAAGCACAGATGCTTCCTGTGTTGACCAAATTTAAATAACCATAACTTGCTCAATGTTCTACCGATTTTCAAACGGTTTGGTTTGTTATAAACGCCAGAGATGTAGTTATTATGACACTGCATATTTATGAATAATTATAACCATGGGCTTTAAATAACATTAAACAGAACAGAAAGGTGCAATTACTATACACACACAAGGTTTTTATGTTAAATCAATATATGGGCTACTAAAACTCAGGATACAGGATGGCATGAGATATATGTATACCTTTATAATCGGAATATTACTAATATAATATATTTTATTTCATAATTATTACTTGTTTAAACTAAACATTTAATAATTCAAATTATTGGATTATATTAGTAATATTCCAATTCAAATCATTTGAATTATTACATATTTAGTTTAAACAAGTAATAATTGAAATTATTGGATTATATTAGTAATATTCCTATTATAAGTATAAGTATACCGCCAGTGCGGACGTTCGACACTCCGCCGTAAGACATCTACCCTTGTATATCTTATATGTCTGATTCGCTCGCTCTGCCGGAACTTCCCAACTGCAACTCAGCGGAAGCGGAAGTACACAAACACAACGCTAGGCTAAGACTTGCAGCGTTAGCGCCGTTCTCCTCCGTGAGTCGCAGGTCGCTGGCGGTTAAATATTCCAATTGCGAACGAAGCGGCGATGTCTTCGCTTCCGTATTTGAGACGTTTGATCAAAGAGCGACTAAATGCTGCTGGCGAGGAGATATTTAGACTCGTTGAAGCGTCGCTCGTCGTGTACGAGGAAGAAGTGGATCGTCAGCGCAAACTGCTGGAGATCGTCTGGAAACCTGAAGTCAAGTTGCAGCGGATCGGTCTGTACAACCTAACTTTCACAGTGTTTATTTTCCATCCACTTAAATACCTGGACGGGATATATTCGAAGTCCTAATTTGGATTTGAATAGATAAGAGGCAAAATGTTTTCTGCATGGAGTTTGCATGCCGGGTTCATGCAATATTAGGTAAAGTGGATGTCATTTATTCCCTGTGTCTCCAGAGCATGAGGAGAAGGTTCTCACTGAGCAGCAGCTCTGTAACCAGGAGAGGAACTCCAGTCTGGACCAAGAGGCACCAGAGTCTCTACAGATGGAAGAGGAGGAAATCTGCACCAGTCAGGAGCAGGAGCAGCTTGAACTGAAGCAGGAGGCTGACACCTTTATGTTGACTCCTGATAATGAAGAAAGTAATCACATGGAGTTCCTCTCTCCTGTAGCTGAGAGTCGAGATCAGACAGGAAACAAACGTGTCGAAAAATGCATGGAGTCTGAGGAAGAGGTGGCTCGTCAGCTGAAGATCATTCGTAAACCTGAAGTAAAGTTCCAGAAGTGCACAGGTATGTAAAACCACATTGGTCTCAACAAATTAATGTTTTTTTCTTTGTCTAGATAATAACTTGTTAAAACCCAGACAAAAAAAAACTGACCCTCTAAACATTTTACACTCAGGGTTGTAAATTAACCCATAGTGCTCCCGGGAATATACACAGTATATTTCTGTTGATAAAAACAAGCCACAGCGAACTTTGACGTATTTCCAAATCTCACAAGTTCAACCCAATTTAAGTACTTTTTGCTCAGGTGTCTTTATGTTATACAATTGGTACAAATGTTCATCAGATTGTCTATAGATTGTGCTGAAAAAAAGGAAATCAGACACTTTATACTGTACATTCTTAACACAGTAACGGGGAAAAAGCAGCCTGAATGCTCAAAAGTAGAGCTGCAATTCACGATTATTTTCATAAGCGATTAATCTGTAGATAATTTTTTCGATTAACCGTTTGGTCCATAAAATATCAGAAAACCTTGTATATGTTGAGCGGTGTTCGTCAAACCTGGAAATGATGATGTTTTCAAATGTCTTGTTTTGTCCACAAGTATTAGGTAGATTCAGAAATAGCTCTTTAATGTTGATTTTTATATTATTGTCCCTTTTTTTATCTCTGAAAAGTTCTTACTGAGCAGGAGAGGAACTTCAGTCCGGACCATGAGGAACAAGAGATTAAAGCGGAACCAGGGGAAATCTGCACCAGTCAGGACCAGGACGCTGGTACTGTTACGTTGACTCCTGATGATAGAGAAAGTGATCACATGGAGCCGGAACCAGACACTGACCACCAGCTCCGTTCTCCTGTAGCTAAGAGTCGAGATCGGACAGGAAAAAAACTGAAAAAATCTCCAAAATGTGACACTTGTGGAAAGAAATTTGAATTCAAGCATCTATTGATATCCCACCAGAGCATCCACATGGGAGAGAGGCCATTTGCTTGCAAAACATGTTGCCGCTGTTACAGAACCAAATATGAACTGGTGAGACACATGAAAACTCACCAAAAAAACACGGACGTAAAGCCGTATTGTTGTGAAACGTGTGGAAAGGGTTTTTTACTGAAAACGCGACTTGCTGTCCACAAATGTACTCACACGGGTGACATGCCCTTATCCTGCGATGTTTGTCACAGAGGCTTCGCCCGCACCGATAAACTGGCCTTACACATGAGGACCCACACGGGGGAGAAGCCCTTTTTCTGCAACATTTGTAAAAAGTGTTTTGCACGCCAAGATCACCTGACTGAACACACAAGAACCCACACGGGTGAGAAACGCTTTACTTGCAGCGTTTGCAACGCCAGCTTTTCGCAAAAGGTCCACTTGATGACTCACAAAAGAACTCACACCGGTGAAAAACCGTACCACTGCGGCACCTGTGGGAAATCATTTGGTGACAGGTCAAGTCTTAGAAAGCACGTGTGCCGTTGTGCGCCTGTCTTAACACCCGATGAAAATGTTTAATCGTGTGACACCTCATGTAACTGCAATGTTCATATTGCAACATGGGATTATAGAGCAACACAAATGTCATTTTAAATTTATATACTGTATCCTCAAATGAAAATTTGAATAATTATGTCACAGTTGCCATTCCCTCTCATCACGAGTCATATCGCATTCGCAATTTCTGTCAAAACAATCCCAATTAGGTATTTATATATAAACTTTTAAGTTTTAAGTTTTAAGCCTCACTTTTAAGTCCATGGTTTATTTCTTGTGCTGTTTTTATTTGTCAATGCTAAGAAAGTATAATTGTCATTTAAAGTCTTTTCAAGAGCACTCATGTTGTCCTCCCATAAAAGGCCATGATTGAATCATCATATGTGGAATAAGTCATTTTTCATTTAGTTATTAATCTGTTATTAATATAGAATTAATGTTAATACCATGGTTTTCTGTCAGTCACCATGTTTGCGTACTATTTCTATTTTTAGGACATTGAGACAAAAACTCAAGCAAATGTTACTTTAAATATTTATCAAGCAAAATCTGGTCTTCATGTACAAATAGTGTTTTTTTTTTTTTATAATTGTCAACACACTACTTTTACACGCAGTCAATTGTAAATAACTGCCAGATATTGAAAGTTATTCTGGAAAAACGGGCAAAAGTACTTCACGTCACGGAGCATTTTCTGGCCCTTTTTATAGTTACAATGAGCAAAAAAGACGGACATTTTGAGGCTTAGGTGTTTGGAGAAAAACAGATTCCAGGTTATTCGTGTAATTGAGTACAAATTTCAGGTTTCTGTACTTTATTTACATATTTTTCTTGCAACTTTTACTCCACTACATTTCCTCTAATGTCTATTATTACTCGTTACTACCAAATATAATCAGAAGAAGAGTTGGTATTATGTTCTGTATTTACAGTGGTGTGAAAAGTGTTTGCCCCCTTCCTGATTTCTTATTTTTTAGCATGTTTGTCACACTTAAATGTTTCAGATCATCAATAAATAACACATTTATTCTCAAAATTCTGGGAACCAAATCCGAATTTTGAGTTTATTCTCAGAACTATGAGTTTATTCTGACTTAAAACTCAGAATTCGGACTTGTCAGATCTCAAATGTTTTTCCCCGGGTACAGATCTGGCACTGTTGCTGCAGTTCCATTCCAGGCCACTAGGGGGCAGCACTGCTCAAAATAAAAACAAAAAAAAAAACATCAAAGAAACAACAAGAAGAAGAAGAACGCGACCTGAAGCTAAAGCTAGCTAGCCCGTTAGCTCGCTGTGTGAACGTCGGCGTCCTCGTGTGTCGCGGGTGAATGAAGCAGCGATGTCTGCTCTCCGGCATCTGAGAGAGTTGATCAGCGAGCGACTCACCGCCGCCGCCGAGGAAATCTTCAGAGCCTTCGAGAAAACCGTGGTGGAGTACGAGGAGGAGGTTGCTCGTCAGCGCAGGCTGTTGGAGGTCGCGTGGAAACCTGCTGTAAAACTACAGCGGATAGGTAACAAAAAACCCAACAAACTAAAACAACACGGGTCAAAACGCTTCCCTTACAAAGACTTTTACGGGAATCCAGTGACTCCGGTTGATTTGTAAGGGCACTTCCGGTTTTCAAAATAAAACCCAGTTGAAAGTACATTTTTGATATGAAAATTTTAGTACAGAAAAGTTTTCGGGCCACATCTTTTTTTTTTAGAATTGTGACTTTAATCTTGAATTGATATTGACGAGTGTACACGCTAACACCCATGTTTACTGTGTTAAGAGTGCAGGAAATCCCCTGAAGTCCACACCCAACCCTTAAATCACGTCTCTGACAAACACACAAGACTAGGATTATTCATTGTCAATAATCGTTACCTTATTTCTGAACTTGAATATCTTCAAAACGTGTTCATTACAGCTGGACTCCATGTTATATCTGAAAGGTTTCGCTTCATAACAATTAATTATCCATCAACTTTCCTGAAAATGTACTGACAGCTGCTTATTTACACGTCACACGATTGCTATTGTTTATAACCTGCCTTAAAAGAAAAACATGACATTTAAACACCATGACTGTTTTATTCCTTATTTCTAAAATGTATCATACATATTTTACAGCAATGTAACGCTTGATTACAAAATTAAAGACACATTTATTTATATTTATTGACAGATTTAATGACTTTCAAGGCTGGCCCACCTGCAGTACGGCCACGGTCCACCAGGGCAATCACAAGATGAAGGGTTATCGACTGTAGACCCTGTTCTAGGCTTAACATAGTCCATAATTCCAGTCTGAGGATGACTTAACGAATACCTTTTTACTTTGATCACAATTGTAATCTTTTCTTTGTGTTTTTTGTGTCTCCAGGGCTCCAACAGCAACATGTGTGTAAAGAGGAGGTTCAACTCCTCGCTGAGCAGCAGCTCTGTCACCAGGACAGGAACTTCCGTCTGGACCAAGGAGAACCACAGTTGCAGCTGCTTCGAGAGGAGCAGGAAGAAATGTGCAGCAGTCAGGAGCAGCTTGTACTGAAGCAGGAGGCCGATACCTTTATGTTGACTCCTGATGATGAAAGTGATCGCACGGAAGCCGACGGTGACCACCACCAACTTGCTGTCATTGCTGAGAGTCACGATCAGACCTGGCAAGACGTGAACCCACAGAAGAGCCATGCGAAAGAGAGAAATCTGTGCAACACTTGTGGGAAATCTTTTGTGTTCATGAGCCAACTGAAAGTGCACCTGAGGAGCCACACCAACGAGAAGCCCTTCTCGTGCGAGACGTGTGGCAAGGATTTCGTGAGCAGAGGTAATTTGAAAACCCACCAAAGAACACACACGGGCGAGAAGCCGTTCTGCTGCGGCACCTGTGGCAAAAGGTGCTACGCTTCCAACGACTTGAAGAAGCACGTGAGAACTCACACGGGCGAGAAGCCGTACTCCTGCAGCATCTGTGGCAAGCGTTTCAACACGTCTGCAAATCTGAACGCCCACCTGAGAACTCACTCGGGCAAAAGGCCATTCACCTGCAACGTGTGTATGAAATGCTTTGGCCGTAAAGGAGCGTTAATGTACCACATGAGGAGTCACCTGCTTATTTCTCCAGAACCGGTGGCAAAGGATCAGTTGGATGCACAGATTTAGAAAAAGACACATGAGAACTCGATGAAATATCTAATTCTATAATCACTTTTAAAACATGTCGTGCTTTGAAAGAGAACAATTAGCAAAGGCTACAATTGAGTTACTTCTTGGGTTCTTGCCATTTTTTTTTTAAGGATTTGTGTCACAAACATGCCAGACACATTTTTCACTTTTTCTTATTCTGATAGTGTTTTGTGTTAATTACCTTTTTTTTTTTTTAAATATTACATTTTGGGTTTGAACCAACATTTGTAGCTGTGAAAAAATGATTGCTATTGTCAAAAGTAATTAGCAATTAGATATTTATTCACAATCGTTCAGCCCCAGTCTGTGGTGTGGGACTGGTTGTCCATCAGAGATGATTTCTCTTGTGATCTTTCCTCTGTCTCTGAGACCCATGATTCGGTCCCTGCGGTCCACTCCAGAGAAGATGAAAAAATAACCGTGTACTTCTCATACTGTCTTTATATAGGTTTTGCAAGACTGTGGGAAAAAGGGACAAATTATTTGTTGTACACTTAAGTCTTGGAAATAAAAAACCAACATTGAGTGCACATTTTGTTTTACAAATGTAAACGCTAACACTTTCATATACAAACACCCTTGTTTGACAGACCGTGTTAAAGGCTCAGTGTGTAAAATTATAAGTACCTATAAATATGATTCAAAAAATAAAACTGTACAATCACCTTAATGCATGAATGGTTTTCTTTGTCAGCAGCCTCAGACTCAGAATGAAGATGTATTTTTATTTATCTGTTATAATAAGTGATATCTTCTTCTAGATTTTCAATTAGTTCATGTTCTCAATCCTTCAGCTCAGTGCTAAGGTGGGAACAACTTGACAGGGTCACGATTATTGGCTTCTAAGTAATGATTGTGTTAGATGGTTATGGGATGCTACATTTGAAAAAAGAATTCCTGATTTTTGTTTTGATTTTAATGGAGGTTGTGCACACACACACACAAATGACAGTTTCAGCTGCACTGATTAGAACACAACAGTGATTGTTTACTGAGTCATTGTCAAAATTTGGACGACATATTTAGTTTTTGCACATCAAAATGTCATACAAAGGATAAAAACAGACACAAAAACACATTCAAAGCCATAAAAACCCTCATCTAACTAAAAGCCTGCTTGAATGAAAAGGTATTTAGCTTAAATGAGGCTCACAGGGAACATGAATAAAGGTAAAGTATGCATAAATAATGCTTAACATCATCTTTATAGACACAGTTACATAAAGCTGTTGATATATTTTTTTTACCACTTTCAGTTAACTGTCAACGCTCTCATTAACAGTAGCCTTATAGACTAGTTGAATAATTAATTAATTAATTAATTAATTAATAACACGAATGAATTAGTAAGTCATCAATATGAGATAATAAACAAAAGATAATTTCTCATAATTATGGACGAGAAAACTTTACAGATTTCATATAAATTCACATCTTTTTTCTGACTTGAACGTGTCCCACAGGTTGTACAGGGTCTCTAACCTGGTGAGTTCTCATGTGGTCCAACCAGGTCGCTTTCCACGTGAAGCTTTTCTCACATATGTCGCAAATATATGGCTTCTCGCCTGTGTGAGTTCTCATGTGCATTTTCAAATTTGGGGACGCATTGAATCTTCTCCCACAGGTGCTGCAAGGGTACGGCTTCTCACCTGTGTGAGTCCTCATGTGCTTTGTCAAATTTGTAAACGAGTTAAACCTTTTGCCACAAATGCTGCAGGAGAGCAGCTTCTCGCCCGTATGAGTTCTGATGTGGACGGTCAAATAACTTCTACTTACAAAATGTTTGCCACATGTCACACAGGAATAAGGCTTCTCGTCTGTCTGAGTTGGCATCTGTGTGAGCGGGCAGTGAGCTGAGTCAGCTACAGGAGAGAGGAGCTGGTGGTCAGTGTCTGGTTCTGCTTCCATGTGATCACTTTCCTCATTATCAGGAGTCAACAGAAATGTATCAGCCTCCTGCTTTAGTTCAAACTGACTGGTGCAGATTTCCTCCTGGTCCTCTTGCTTGCTCTCCTGGTTACGGAGCTGCTGGTCAGTGAGATCCTCCTCTTTACGGGCATGCTGCTGCTGGAGCACTGAAGAGACAATGAGGCACAATTCATGGGTTACAAATGTGATAATAAAAGCAAAACGATTCAACTAGAGTAAGTTTCTGACTGAATAATGAGCATCATTGTTAAATAACAACACTGAATAAAATCTGCTCAACAATTCTGGGTTTGTGAAATGAAAATGTCAGGTTTACAAATGAATGATTCATGTATTGATTCATGAATTGATTCAGGGCAGCCTGTGGCCAAGTGGAAAGGGAACTTGGCTTGTAACCAGAAGGTCACCGGTTCAAGTCCCTGAGCAAGGTACCCAACCCCCGTTGCTCCCCGGGCACTACTCAGTGTGGCAGCCCACTGCTCCTAATTCTAGGATGGGTCAAATGCAGAGGAATACTTTCCCTAAGGGGATTAATAAAATTGAACTTTAAACGGGGACACAAGAGCCAATCCCAGCTGACATAGGGCTAATGGTGGGAACACCGAGAAAAAAACACTATTCTCTCTCAAATCTGCAGTTAACGTAGAGTGCTCTTGGACTGTGGGAGGAACCAAATGTCAACTCCATACCAACTGGGGTCTTTTTTCTCTAGGGCAACTGTGCAAGCCACTTCACCTCTGTGTGGGCCCCGATGAAATGAAAATCAAAATGTTAACACAATTCACACAGCTGCATTTTGTTTACTTACAAGTGAGCAGCTGATTAACACTGACTAACTGGATAAACCAAGGTTAAATTTGCATTACAGCATATGATAGACTGAAGCAAACACAGCTCATCTCTCATGTGTGAGACCAGTAAAGACAGTGAATTAAGTGTCACTCTGTGTTCGCTCACTCTTGACTGGAAATGGCAGTTGTTTGCACTAAAAACTGTGAGTAAAACAGAAGAGCGACACCATCTTAATATCAGTTTACGCTGCATACCTTTAATGACTTAAATGGCTCTTAAGGTTGGCTTGAACTTAGCTTTTCTGTAAATGCATTTAGTGCATGTAAGATCTAAGAGTTAATCTACAAAAAAACCAACCTAAGAGCATTTGAATTTAAGTACGCTTCCTTTGAGTTAATTCCACATTCATTCTGTCATCACATGCTTGTCATCGTGGTAGATATGTTGTGTGACGACAGCTCATGGCAGTCATTTCCTATCTTAACTCAAGAGCATATTATGTTGAATTGAGAGCATTATTTATTGATTTCACGTTGATATTCTGTGATATTGTCTCTCAAAACCCTGCTCTCGTGCTCAAACTGTGTGCTTGCGCTCGGTTATAAAGCTGCTTTCGCAGATTTCCTGCGCTCAGGCTCGAGCTCTTGTTCTTGCGCTCACGAAACTTGTGCTCGCGGATCTCTGCTCTCAGATTTGTTTGTGCGTCAACACTGTCGACCAATAGAAGGCCGGCTAGTGTTGTCCAATCAGATTGTCCCTGCTACTTTGCGGGTGCGTTCGCTGTACTTCGAGGAGCGTCGCATACGGACGGGCACTCTTTCAACCGGGTTTATCCACTCCCGCCCTCAAGGCTGTATTAAATGCGGTTCCCTTTATTTATTTGACGACTTTTGGATTAAAATAGAAGGGCTCGATCTTGAGCGCAGGAAATCTCCGCGAGCAGCAACATAACTGAGTGTGAGCACACAGTTTGAGCAGAGTTTTGAGAGACAATATCACACAATCTGAATGTGAAATCAATAAATAATGCTCTCAAATTAAATTAAGATATACTATTAAATTAAGGTCGGAAACCCCCATATCAGCTTCTCAGTACCGTAATTCCTGCATGGTTGAATAACAGCCAGATATGGAAAGTGAAAGTTTTTCTTGGAGAAGGGGGCAGAAGTCACTCACTCAATGAAAATTAATCAAAATAAATCCAAGTGGCCTGAATATCACGATGGTCATAAGAGGGTTAAGATGTAAAGGCGCAATTAATCACAATCCACAAGAGGAAATACCGAAAGAAGTTATGAATTCATTACAGACCTATCAGGTGTAGCCTTACTCCAGGTTTCCAAATCATCTCCTGAAGTCTGTTCCTAGGACTGACGTGTTCCTCACATTTGACAGAGTTTTCCTTCCTCGACTCTCAGCTACAGGAGAGAGGAGCTGGTGGTCAGTGTCTGATTCTGGTTCCATGTGAGCACTTTTCTCATTATCAGGAGTCAACATGAAGGTATGGGCCTCCTGCTTCACGACACACTCCTCTCCCTCCTGACTGGTGCAGACTTCCTGGTGGCCCTCTTTAATCTGCAGTGACTCTGGTTCCTCTTGGTTCCTCTGCTGGTGACAGAGCAGCTGGTCTCTGAGAACCTGCTCCTCCTCGTCAAAATGTTGCTGTGGAAGCTCTGGAGACAAACACAAGTGGCAAGTGGAGGAAGTTGTGACTGAGATGATAGCAACATTATAAAAGTGGAGTCATTAGGCTGCTAAAATATTTTATTTTCCACTGCCGCAAATATCTTAAACTTAGGGGCCTCAAACTCAAACGACCTAGGGGTCACTGAGTGTCTCCTTTGGTCAGCATGAGGCCGGATTTTGAGAAAAAGACTTTGAAATAAGATTTATGATGATATTTCACATCATTTAGAAATAATCGTTTTAGTTTTGAAATGGAACGATAAATAGTTCACAATACAAACACATTTATGATGCGAGAATAATCGTAATTGATGCTGAGCCATGTCAAAGAAGATTGTATGGACACAGCATACATATTTACCACGTTTACATTACATTAATGTACCTTGGGGATTTAGAAACCCTGCCTGAGGGATGCACGACATTGTTATACATGCTATATGCATTAAACACAGACAATATTATCAGACGACGAAGAATGAAAAGCCGGTCCTAAAGGTTAATATCGAATGGACCGAATCGTTGTGCTTATACAGACCTATCGGCTGTAGCTTCACGTCGGGTTTCCAAACGACCTCCAACAGGCTGCGCTGACGGTCCACCTCCTCCTCGTACTCGACAATATTTCCTTCAAAGGCTCGGAATATTTCTTCGGCAGCAGAATTTAGTCGATCGCTAATCAACTCTCTCAAATACTGACGGGAAGACATCGTTGCTTCGTTTCAAAAAAGTTATTATTTATCTGCTGCGACGTAAATGTTTTCGTCCGCAGAGCTAACGCTGCTAGCACGGCAACTAGCGCGTCTGCTGTTTACTTCCGCTGCCGTGTTACACTGCGACGTTCCGGCAGAGCGAATGGGAGTGCAACGTTTTTACCATACACGGATTAATACGTTGATTGTCTACCTCCAAGTACGTTTTATGGATGACTTCATCTAATATCCGTGTAATCGAGTGGCTATGAGCACTTATACTGTGCAGCTAAGGAAAAACAGACACTTCATCACTTCCTTTTACCCTGGCCTTCAAAATAAGAGCCACCCGCTTTGGCTGCAACAACTTCCTGTTTAAGCCTTTTGCACTGTAATAAAATAAAATAAGAAATGGCTTACATGTGTCGTTAATGGTTGTAATTGCTCCATAAATGCGGAAAAATGTAAAAGAAGAAGAAACAACAACATATTCACATTTAAGAAGCTGAAAAATCAGAGAAACTTGTTTTAATTTTATTTAATTTTTTTTCAAACTGACTTATTTGGAGTTAAAATAAAATAAAGACTTCTTTGTAAACAAAAGTCTTACTACTAAAAATGTGTCCATAATTACAGAGACGTGCCTTGACTGGTCCTAACATAAGTCACTCAAAAATGTTGAATTCATTTTGAAGAATGTCATTTATTGGGCACTGCAGTACAAAAAACAGTCTTTGTTTTGTTGAATGCATTTCAGAACAATCAAACTGTATTACAAAGTGTAAATGAAAGAATTTAACAAATAAATTGGAGCAGAAATGAAGCTGTGTCAAGTGAGATCAATAATGTAGTTTAGATGATCAGACATGAAAATACTCATGTGCTGTCTCCCCAGAGTCCATCAATAAAAAACTAAGTTTTGTTAAAAAAGAAAATGAAAGAAATCAAATCAACTAACATCTTCACAAAAAACAGTAATCAATCAAAGAGTAAATATTTTGATTCTGGGACAAAATGGTCAGGATTTACAATTCCAGAATAAACCAAAACAAGTGTTAGAAAACAATTCTGCGTTCACAGTGAACGTAAAAATGTCCTGCCCAGAACTAAAACATCCATTTACCAGGTACCAGGTACTATCACTAACAGAAAAGCAAAAAAAAACAACGTGCCGAATTGCGCCATACCGGGACTGTGTGGTGGAAAAGCGCCATTAGTTCGGCCCAGGGTTTTTACCCATGTAAAAACTACAAAAAAATATAGACATGATATTGTTAAATGTTGTAAATTTCTACTTGAGAAACTGCTTTAAAATCCTAAAATTTAACTCTAAAACAAAAAGGTAACCAAATTCATTACCTTATTTTTCATATATACTTTGCATTTACTTGCCTATGGCATTTGAGCTTTTATCTTTGCTGCTTTGACTTGTGCACAAGCCTGCAAGTGAAGGGCCTCCGTACTGACATCTATCACGTGTTTGGTACATGCATACAGTTTAACATACGTGTATTTTGCCATGACTTCTCATTTGCGAGGACCACCATAACCTATTCCCACAAGTATTGCAGGGCTGTGGCTTCTTATTTGTGACTTCTCATATGCTCTCCCCCACCCCCCCAAAACTCCCCACCGTCATGAAATCTTGCACAGACTACAGGCTCTCACTCGTGTGAATCACCCATGTGAATCTTCATGTGGATTGACAAGTTTTGCTTGGTTCCGAAACCTTTCTCACACGTTTTGCAGAAGTACGGCTTCTCGCCCGTGTGAGTCCTCATGTGGGTCAACAAATTATATTTAGTTCTAAAACTTTTCTGACAAGCTTCACATAAATACGGCTTCTCGCCCGTGTGGGTCCTCATGTGGATCAGCAAGTTATATTTACTTCTGTAACCTCTCTCGCAGGTTGTGCAAAAGTATGGTTTCTCGCCCGTGTGGGTCCTCATGTGGATCAGCAAGTTGTGTTTGGTTCTAAAACCTTTCTCACAAGTTTCGCATAAATACGGCTTCTCACTCGTGTGAGTCCTCATGTGGATCAACAAGTTCGGCTTACTCCCAAAACCTTTCTCACATATTTCACAGTAGTAGGGCTTCTCAACCGTGTGAGTCCTCATGTGGACCAACAAGTTTGGTTTACTGCCAAAGCTTTTCCCACATGTTTCACAGTAGTAGGACTTCTCACCCGTGTGAGTCCTCATGTGGACCAACAAGTTCTGCTTATTTCCAAAACCTTTCTGGCATGTCTCACAAACATAGGACTTCTCAGCGCTGTGACTCCTTGTGTGGTTTTGCAGTGCTGGAGGGTCACCAAATGTTTTCCTGCGGGTCGTGCAGGGGTACGGCTCGTCACCTGCGTGAGTCCTTACATGGATCAAAAGGGCTGTTCTGGTGCTAAAATTCTTGCCACATGTTTTGCAGGAATACTGCTCCTTCGTCGCATGTGTCCTTACATGTTTTTTCAAAGCCGACTTGTTGGTAAATCTGCTCCTGCAGGTCGTGCAGGAGTAGGGCTTCTCACCTGTGTGTGTCCTGATATGGACTTTAAATTTAGACCTATACTGAAAGGTTTTCCCACAGGTGTCACATCTGAAAGGCTTTTCATCAGTTTTAGTTTTAGATTTGATCTCAGACATTTGAAAATTGTGACATCTCCTCTGTGTCTGCGATCCCGAGTCCATGTCTTTACTTCCAGCCTGATCGTCATCACTCTCGGCTACAGAAGGGCTGTTACAGAGAAGCTGGTGGTTCACGTCCAGATCTGGTTCCACATGATCACTTTCCTCAACATCATCATCATCAGTCAACATTAAGGTATCACTGTCTGGTTCTGGTTCCACGTGATCACTTTCCAAAATGAAGGTATCAGCCTCCTGCTTTAGCTCAAGCTTATCTGCCTCCTGACTGATTTCCTCTTGTTCCACTTTAATCTGTAGTACCTCTGGTGTCTCTTGGTCCAGACTGGAGTTCCCCTCCTCGTCACAGAGCTGCTGCTCAGTAGGAACTTTCTTTCCCTTGCGGACACGCTGCCGTGGAAGCCCTGGAAACACAGACACAGGGAATCATTTAAAAATACAAATATAAATTGTACCAAATTCCCAGTCAGGCACAGTGAGGACAGCCTCAGCTGCTGTTGGGTCCTAGCCTTACCTGCTCTGTGAGCATACTGTGGTTAGCTTTATGCCAAGATGAGACATGATGAGTCACAACAGCCACCTTTCCACCGCAGGAACTTTCCTTATTTACCCAGGATTAAAAAAAAAAAAAAAACTCTGCACGTTTCCACCAAAATGACCTTGGGGAAAAGGCGGTTAAATACGGTCGCTGACTAAATACGGCGACCGCTGGCCGCTGTTTGTGTAACTCACTGCTTTTAAAACTCTAGATTTGTTTCAGTAACTAGCATGCTACTCCCGTGTTCTCCACAGCAGTGGGAATGTAAAAGCACTGTTTTATTATTAATCTTCTAGAGGTTCACAAAACAGTCTGATGCGAAGTGGTGCGAAGACACGTTTGCTGACTTTATCCAGCACATTTTCTTCATACATAAAATGTATCCACTGGACACACAAATCCTCTGAGGCTGGAAGTTTGTGTAAAACACTGTGCTCCACTGTGCAGCCACCAACAGCACACTTGTCCCTCCGAGTTGACATAATACTGCTCTTCCTCCCTCGCCTGCACTCTCGCATTTTATAGGGACAAGGTGGAGCTAAGGTGGAGCTCTCGAAGTAAACTTCCTGGTGGGGTGGCAACATTCGCGGTGAAATGTGCAGTGTTTTATCTCCTATACTTACGCTAAGGGGGACCATGAAAACATGACCGAGTCCTCGTTTTTCACACTTTGGCGACTGGTAGGGCCTCCAGAGTCCCAAATATACGTATTAAAATGATTAAAAAGTTGATTTTGCATAATATGTCCCCTTTAAAAATATCTCTGTCAAAATTTGGATTTGAACTAAATTTGGTGTGTGTGTGTGCAGGATCAGACTAAGTTTAAATGTAACACAATTCAGTCCCATTGAACAAGTTGTCATTTTACGTAGTGATTTTTTGTGTGTGTGTTGATCCACTGGATATGTAAAGAACTTTACCTGCTTAAAGCTATTACCATTTTTAAAACATGACGAAATCCACCTAGATCTGTTAAGAAGTCGCTAAGATATACACATCTGAACTTGTTCGAGGTTGGCATCCATTTGCAGCTGAAGTTTGCAGCTTCATAGTCGGCAGTTAAAGGGAAACTTAACTCACAATAAATAGTGATTGTAAAAAAAAAAAAAATGCAATTAAGGAAAATTCAACTGTATTTTCACACTGTGACCACATTTAAAACAGACCTCTTATTAAAATCCACAGCCTTCAAGCATGTTCAATCTGGACTACTTAATATCATAGTACACATTTTAAAATCAGAAAAATCTTGAATCTGGACACCATCTTCAGCATCGTTCTGTTACCAAAGCACAGCAAAATCTCTCTTCATTTGATTTCCACAGATTGGAAATGTGTTTCACAAATCAGAGACACTGTATTTTAAAGAATCTGTGACCTCTCTGTGATAAACTAGGACAGATATGACAAGGTTAGGGGCAGTGGCAGTTTTTAATAGGGGCTATTTCAATGTTGCCCGTTTGTGGAAAATGCAGTGAAATCTCCCTTTAGATTTATAAATGTTATGGTCTGCCTAAAAACACAGTATAGTTTTAAATATTAGTCCAATGCACTTTCAAAGCAGCAACAAAAAAAACAACTAAAAAAAACAACTAAAAAACTTGTATTGTTGTAAGTCAAGTTTCCCTTAAGGGGAAACTTAAATGCCAAAGTGGAAGCTGTGAATCTGGATGCAAACTTCAGTGTTGTGGCTCTTCACCTGTGTGAACTGGCAAGGATGGTAAAATATGAATCCAATCCAATATGAGCCACATTCATGCGTAGACCAGGGCTCTCAAACTCAAATAACCTTGGGGTTACTGAGCATCTAGTCTGTACGAATACAGCAGATTTGATAGCATTCATATATTGTTTTCTATTGTAATCTGTTATAATGCAGTTTCGATAAGTTCCAGGGTCACGAATATTTCTTATTTCAAAATGCTGTTGATAATATCGTGCACCTTTTTGATTTTATGCACTTGAGAGTTACAAATGTGACAGACTCATTTATTTTACATTTTAAAGAAAAACAATAGTTACAGCTAATACTGTGTACTTAGCTAGTCCTTGGCTAGTACCCCAGACTCTGTTGAGGTTTTGTGCCTAGCGTACATTTGTGCTGGTTTAAAATGTGTCATCATTTTGTGTCACCTGCTGCTCACTGGCTGCGGAAAATTGAAAATGTGTGGGCCATCTGTATTTTTCGTTTTAAAATAATTAGTTTGTAATTGTAAATCCCTGCTTTAGACCATCCTGACCTTGTGTTCGCTGTGAATTGTCGTCCGGTTCCCAAACGATCTCCAACAGTCTGCGCTGACGATCCACCTCCTCCTCATACTCGACGACGGTTTGTTCGAAAGCTCTGAATATCTCCTCGGCCGCAGCAGTTAGCCGCTCGCTGATTAAATCTCTCAGATATTGAAGTGAAGACATCGCTGCTCCGATAAGAAACACGACAATATTTACCTACTGTGAATCAAGAACACGCCACTGTTTCCCACTGTCCACGGTACTGGCTAACAGTGCTAGGCTAGCTCTTGTTTCCTTCTTCCTGTTCTTATGTGAGTTTTAACTTGGCGTAATGTCGCCGCCTCCTGGCCTGGAAGGTGCAACTGCAGCTCCAATTCTATTATTAAAATGTTGATTAGTGTTTCCTAAACCTCGAAAAGATGTTCTTAAATGTCCAAAAACCCAACATTATTCAGTTCTATTTATTCATTAGTTGTAAAAATAAGTAAATAACAATTTTTAAATAATAAAATAACAACTGATTAATCACTAATCAAAACAGATAACAATACATGTATTAATTGATTAATTGAGTTGCAGGCCAATATATTACAAATGTTTGTCTGCTGGATTCATAAATCGTTTTGCGTTGCCATCCACAACAACAAAGCAGGTATCTGATCTAAGTAAGACTGAACTGTGTCTTTGCATGAGTGATGCGTTGACTGACCTGTTGGGTCACCGCTACATTTACTGACCCGTGGACTCGAAATGCTGCGTTCACTGACCTGTGGACCTGAGCGATGCGTTCACTAATCTGTAGACGCTGAGTGATGTGTTCACTGATCTGTGGACGCTGAGTGATGCGTTCACCGACCTGCAAATGCTGTATTCACTGATCTGTGGATCCTGAGCGATGCGTTCACTGAGTGATGCGTTCACTGACATGTGGACTCTGAGAGATGTGTTCACGAACCTATGGACTCTGAGTGATGTGTTCACTGACCTGTGGATGCTGTATTCACTGATCTGTGGACCCCAAGCAATGCGTTCACTGACCTGTGGACCGTAAATGCTGTATTCCTTGACGTGTGGACGCTGAGTTATGCGTTCACTGACCTGTGGACCCTGAGCAATGTGTACACTGACCCATGGACTCTAAATGCTGTGTTCACTGACCTGTGGACTCTAAATGCTGCATTCACTGACCTGTGGACTCTGAGTGATGTGTTCGCTGACCCGTGGACTCTAAATGCTGCGTTCACTGACCTGTTGACGCTAAGTGATTCATACACTGACCTGTGGACTCAGAGTGATGTGTTCGCTGACCCGTGGACTCTAAATGCAGCTTTCACTGACCTGTGGACCCTGAGCGATGTGTTCGCTGACCCGTGGACTCTAAATGCTGCGTTTACTGACCTGTTGACGCTAAGTGATTCATACACTGACCTGTGGACTCCGAGTGATGTGTTCGTTGACCCGTGGACTCTAAATGCAGCTTTCACTGACCTGTTGACGCTGAGTGATTCCTACACTGACCTGTGGACCCTGAGCAATGTGTACACTGACCCATAGACTTTAAATGCTGCGTTCACTGACCTGTGGACTCTAAATGCTGCGTTCACTGACCTGTGGACTCTAAATGCTGCGTTCACTGACCTGTGGACTCTAAATGCTGGACTCTAAATGCTGCGTTCACTGACCTGTGGACTCTAAATGCTGCGTTCACTGACCTGTGGACACTGAGTGATGTGTTCACTAACCCGTGGGCTCTAAATGCTGCGTTCACTGACCTGTGGACACTGAGCATTAAATTACATTACATTACATGTCATTTAGCAGATGCTTTTATCCATTTTCAACTCTTTGGAGTTACCAGATTATTTCACACTAACTGCCTTGTCGTCTAATTCTCTGGAAGTAGAAGAAGCTTCGACCTCTGAGCGATGTGTTCACTGAGTGGTGGGCTCTAAATGCTGCGTTCACTGACCTGTGGACTCTAAATGCTGCGTTCACTGACCTGTGGACCCTGAGTGATGCATAACCCTATTGTGTCACTCAGAGTCCACAGGTCAGTGAACACATCATTCAGAGTCCTGTTGACTTGTGAAAGACAGCACAAGTGACCTGTGGACTCTATTGTATGTTTATGAAAACTTGAATTTGAAAAACATTTAAACAAAAAAAAAACTGTACAAAGGGAAATCAATGTGGGAAATATATATATACATATATATATATACATATACATATATATACACACACACACACAGTGGGTTGCATAAATATCCGCACCCCTTTAACTTTTCAACATTTTGCGATGCTAGGACCAGAAACATAAACGTATTCAATTGAAATTTTATGTGAAAGACACACACTAAGGGACACACAATCGTGAAGTGAAATGAAATGTATTCATGCTTTTGAACTTTTTTCATAAATACAAAACTGAAAAGTGGGGTGTGCAAAAGTATCTACCCCCCTGAGTCAATACTTTGTGGAACCCCCTTTTGCTGCAATTACAGCTTCAAGTGTGTTGGGGTATGTCTCTACCAGCCTTGCACATCTTGAGACTGGAAGTTTTGCCCATTCTTCTTTGCAAAACAGCTCAAGCTCAGTTAGATTAGATGGTGAGCGCTTGTGAACTGCAGTTTTCAGATCTTTCCACATATTCTCAATTGGATTTAGGTCTGGGCTTTGACTTTCTAACACCATTCTAAACACATGGATATTTTCAACCATTCCATTGTTGCCCTGGCTTTATGTTTAGGGTCATTGTCTTGCTGGAAGGTGAACCTCTGCCCCAGTCTCAAGTCTTTTGCAGACTCCAACAAGTTTTCATCCAAGATTGCCCTGTATTTGGCTCCATCCATCTTCCCATCAACTCTAACCAGCTTCCCTGTCCCTGCTGAAGAGAAGCACGCCCAGGGCATGATGCTACCACCACCACGTTTGAGTGGGGATGGTGTTTTCAGGGTGACGTGCAGTGTTTCTTTTACGCCAAACATAGCATTTTGCATTTTGCCCAAAAAGTTCAATTTTGGTTTCATCTGACCAAAGCACCTGCTTCCACGTTTGCTGTATCACCCATGTTTTTTTTTTTAAGAATAGCTTTCTTCTAGCCACTCTTCCATAAATGCCAGATTTGTGCAGTGTACGACTAATAGTTGACCTGTGGACAGGTTCCCCCACCTGAGCTGTGGCTCTCTGCAGTTCATCCAAGGTCATCATGGGCTTCTTGGTTACAGCTCTGATCAGTCCTCTCCTTGTTCGGCCAGTAAGTTTAGGAGGGTGCCCTGTCTTGGTAGGTTTGCAGTGATGCCATACTCTTTCCATTTCTGGATAGTGTATTTAACAGTACTCCGAGAGATGTTCAAAGATTTGGAAATCTTCTTATAGCCTAAACCAGCTTTATACTTCTCCACAACCTTATCCCAGACCGGTCTGGTGTGTTCCTTGGACTTCATGATGCTGTCTGCTCCCCAATATTCTGTGCGGATATATATGCAACCCACTGTATGTATGTATATATATATATATATATGCATATATATATATACGTATATATTTATATATATACGTATATATATATATATATTTTCATGCATATACATAGAACATATCATTTTGATGATCAGGCAAGAGTTGAAGCATCTCTGACTCTGGTAGAATATGCTTTGGTTGATCAATTTAGGTAAACAAAAGATTAAGATTGGTACATTTTTAAAGTGTAATTCTATACAGAAAACCCCAAGACAATGACTTTAGACACAAATTAGCAATTATTTACATAACATGAGTTTTAATGTGCATTTTCCACTTTTTGGAGTTACCAGATTATTTCCCACTAACTGCCTTGTCGTCTAATCTAGGAAACTTCAACCTCTGCATCTGTAGTAAAGAAACGCTGTACGTGTCTGCTCATCTCCCTCGCTGTCCGCTATCCCTCTCATTGTCCTTCATCAGGTGGCGGTACAAGTCTGGACGCAGGGAATAGGACACATTCCTATCACAGAAGAGAAAAATGCTACAGCTCACTCAGACACATCTGGTTTGAGCGGCTCACAGTTGAAAGGCCTGTCGGGCAGGGGAGTTGGGGAGTCAGCCGGTTCGAGGATCGCCAGGTCATGGCTCAGATGACTATCCTTGGTGACTACTTCTGTTGTCAAAATGTTTTCTTGGCTTGGTGAGTGGGGCTTCAGCCCGCAAGTTGATAGCGCAATTCACATGCACAGCATGTGGACGCGTTGGGTCCACATGCTGTGTGCTGTGCCCAATGACCGCATCAGCCATCAAATCAATCAAATCTAATGCGATAACAGTTTAGAATGTCAAGCAGCTTGTTTTTTCTGCTCAGTTTGTGGCCGTTTGTCTTAAAAAGATGTGAAGCTTTGTATGAGAATGGACCGCGGGTGTTGAAGGAACACCAGTCTCAAGGGAGTGACACTTTTCTGTCGCCCAATCAGCTGACAGTCGTGGGTCTACCTCCACCCATGCCGTACTGTACCAATACTCTGTGGAAGGGTACTGAAAAATGGAAGAGTTGGGGTTGATTATTTTGGTGCTAGAATACAGAAATAATAGAAAAGCAGAACAATACGTACCGTATAGTACCGAAACGAACAAAGCTACACTTGGATAGTAAATGCAACACACAACAAACCAAAAACACACACACCAAAACCCACAAAATATTGACTGGGTACAGCACTGGTCATGTGAATTCTCAAACTTGAATGATAATTACTTGCTCTTCATCAGGTGTTGTGGGAGCATCATTGCTGTGAATTTGCATGTGCATCAACAACTTACTTTTGCTTACAAAAACTTTCTTACAGGTGTTGCAAATGTGCCGGTTCTCACCTGTGTGGGTTCTCATGTGGACCACCAGGGTCCCTTGCTGGGTGAAACCTTTGTTACAGGTGTTGCAAACGTAGGGCTTCTCGCCTGTGTGAGTTCTCATGTGGACCAACAAGGCATTTTTTTGAGCAAAACATTTCTTGCATGTGTTGCAAGTATGCGGTTTCTCACCCGTGTGAGTTCTCATGTGGTCTTTCAAATGGTGACTGTGTGTAAAACGTTTACCACACACGTCGCAAGCATATGGCTTCTCACCCGTGTGAGTTCTCATGTGATCTTTCAAACGACGACTGTACGCAAAATGTTTACCACATATGTCACAAACATATGGCTTCTCATCTGTGTGGGTTCTCATGTGGACCAACAGGGCACTTCGCTGTGGAAAAACTTTTGTACAGGTGTTGCAAATGTGTGGGTTCTCACCCATGTGGGTTCTCATGTGGACCATCAGAGTGCCTTGCTGGGTGAAACCTTTGTTACAGGTTTTGCAAATGTAGGGCTTCTCGCCTGTGTGAGTTCTCATGTGGACCGACAAGGCATTTTTTTGCGCAAAACTTTTCTTGCAGGTGTTGCAAGTATGCGGCTTTTCACCTGTGTGAGTTCTCATGTGATCTTTCAAATGATGACTGTGCGCAAAACGTTTACCACACGCGTCACAAACATGTTGCCTCTCACCTGTGTGAGTTGTCATGTGTGCCAATAAGGCCCTTTCCTGTGTAAAACCTTTCATGCAGGTGCTGCAGATAAAGGGCTTGTCATCCGAGTGAGTTGTCATGTGATATTTCAAGTGATGACTGTGAGCGAAATGTTTACCGCACATATCGCAGAAATATGGCTTCTCACCTGTGTGGGTTCTCATGTGGATCAACAAGTTACTTGGCTGAGCGAAACCTTTGTGACAGATGTTGCAAACATATGGAGTTTCACCCGTGTGAACCGACATGTGATACCTCAAACTTTTGTGATGAATGAATCTTTTCCCACAGGTGTCGCAGGAGTACGGCTTCACACCCACATGGGAATTCACATGGGTCAACAAGGTACTTTGCTGCGCAAAACCTTTGTTACAGGTGTTGCAAATATATGGCTTCTCGCCTGTGTGAGTTCTTATGTGCGCCAACAGGTTACTTTTCTTTCCAAAACCTTTCTTACAGGTTTTGCAAACGTGCGTCTTCTCATCCGAGTGAGTTCTGATGTGGACTGTCAAATTGCTTCTGCTCACAAAATATTTGTCACATATCCCACAGGAATACGGCTCCTCGCTCGTATCACTTCTCATGTGAGATTTTAAATGATGATCATGTCCTTGTATTTGTTGATTAGATTCATTAAATCTTTCACTTGATTCCTGTTCCTCTTCAATCTGTGGTTCCTCTTGGTCCAGACTGGAGTTTCTCTCCTGGTTCCAGAGCTTCTGGTCATTGAGAACCTCGTCCTCCTTACAGACAAGACACGGTGGACACTCTGGGGACAAAAAGAGACACAAGGAATAGATTTCAACTAGGGTTCTACGCCAAGATTAAGAGAGCAAGTGTCATGCTATTGTTGTGTAGTGTAATGGTAGGTCTAGAGGTGGGCAATATGTATCGACGAAGACAGTGGTTCTCAAACATTTTATACCAAGTACCACCTGAAAAAATATTGAGCTCTTGAAGTAACACCATTATCGCCAAAATTAAAATACAGTGGTGTGAATCAGTGACGACTGATCTAAGATAAGTGATATTCAACTTCCTCTAAAATGTGGTAAAAAGTGTCACTAGTGCGTTCAGAATATGCTGTTTATTTTAAGGATGAGACAGGCTTTAGAGTTGTTTTCCTGAAACATTGTGTCCATTGATATAATCTGTTATGAACAATGAATGACTTAAACAATTAAAAACACATTTTTTCTTTATTGTCAAATATAGAGATATTTTTTTCTTGTGAAACTCAGTTGGTTCAAATTATGCGGTTACATATACATTTGTTTGTGTCGACACATTAAAAAAAATTGTATTCAATATTAAACATTTTTAACCAGTATCAAGTGTAAATGTTAGTATTTGTTGACCTCTTATTTTCAGTCATCAAAAAACATTTTGCCATAATGCTCAGCAATCAAAATAGCTTATGGCCGTTCTTTATATTATTATTAGTGTTAGTCGTCATTCCACAACTGTCATTAGCGGTAACATTAAGTAGAGACACCATGTAATGTGTAGAAGCAGAAATATTTCAGACACTTTGGTGTCATGATTGTCTGCTCAGGAGGACAAACAAACAGGTCTGTCTGTCTGTTAATCTGTGATCAGGGAAGTTCACTCAGCAGGGAGTGTCCCTAAATACAGAGTTCACTCCATGTCAGTGTGGGAGTGGGGAGGGGAGTGGTTTGACAAAGACACTGCACAAACAAGCTCAAACTGGTTCCACTTGTGAGGAAGAAAAACTCAGACAGTCGTCGTGAGGTGAAATGGCACAGACAGGAGTTCAGCTGCAGAAAGAAACTTTCTCTTGTTCCATCTGTTTGGATCTTCTCAAGGATCCAGTGACTCTTACCTGTGGACACAGCTTCTGTATGAACTGTATTAAAGACCACTGGGACAAAGAGGATAAGAAGAAGATCTACAGCTGCCCTCAGTGTAGAAAGGCCTTCACACTGAGGCCTGAACTGATGAAAAGCACGATATTAGCTAATTTAGTGGAGGAGGAGAAGGAGACTGGACTCCCAGCTGCTCCTGCTGATCACTGCTATGCTGGAGCTGAAGATGTGGCCTGTGATTTCTGCACTGGCAGGAAACTGAAATCTCTTAAGTCCTGTTTGGTTTGTTTGGCGTCTTACTGTGAGGAACATCTCCAGCCTCATTATCAATCACCTGCATTTAAGAAACACAAGCTGGTGGAGCCGTCCAAGAACCTCCAGGAGAACATCTGGCTTCTTCCTGATGAGGTGATGAAGATGTTCTGCCGCACTGATCAGTGCATCTGTTATCTCTGCTCTGTGGACGAACATAAAGACCATGACATGGTCACACCTGCAGCAGAGAGAACGCAGAAGCAGAGAGAGATGGACCTGAGCCTAGAAGAAATCCAGCAGAGAGTCCAAGACATAGACATAGACATGAAGGTGCTTCAACAGGACGTGAAGGCTCTCACTCTCTCTGCTGATAAAGCAGTGGAAGACACTGACAATACCTTCACTGAGATGATGCGTCTCCTGCAGAAAAGAAGCAGCAGATCAGATCCAAGCAGGAAACCGAGGTGAGTCGAGTCAGAGACGTTGAGGAGAAGCTTCAGCAGGAGCTCACTGAGCTGAAGAAGCATCCTTCTACCAATATACTCACCATCTTCCTCATGCCGGAGTATAAACAGAAGCTAAGGGCGGTTGCCCCGGCAACGAGGCAGGTCAGACGATGGTCTGCCCAATCAGAGGCCACAATGGCGGTACAAAGACAAAGTGGAGGCATCGCTGGGTGATCGGGACACAAGGCGTATGTGGCAGGGACTTCGGAATATCACGGACTATAGAGGACGTTAAGAATCATTGGCTGCTGTGGATCCTTCGCTAGCAGAGGAATTGAACTCCTTTTCGCACACTTCGAGACCTCTAGCGTTGCAGCTAGCGCTAACGCGGAGGAGCCCAGCTTAAACACTGGTGATTACCACGCAATGTCCGTCTCAGAGCACGACGTGACGAGAGTTCTGAGGCGTGTGAACAGCAGGAAGGCTGCCGGCCCTGATGGCAACCCCGGCCGGGTGCTGAAATCATGTGCTGGGCAGCTAGCCCGTCTTCACCTCTATTTTCAACCTGTCCCTGGCTCACTCCGTTGTCCCTGCCTGCTTCAAGAGGTCCACCATCATCCCTGTTCCAAAGAAGCCCCGCCCTGCCTGCATGATTACCGCCCAGTAGCACTCACCTCCGTAGTGATGAAGTGCTTTGAAAGACTGATCAAGGACTTCATCTGCGCTTCACTGCCCAAATCACTTGACCCTCTTCAGTTCGCCTATCGCCCTAATAGGAGCACTGATGATGCCATCACCCACGTCCTCCACTCCACCCTCACCCACCTGGACAGTGGAAAGGGGAACTATGTGCGGCTGCTGTTCATCGACTACAGCTCCGCATTCAACACCATAGTTCCCCACAGACTGGTGTCAAAGCTCAAGGACCTGGGGCTGAACACCTCACTCTGCTTCTGGGTATCACTGCGTGGTACGGTAGTTGCACTGCCAGGGACAGGACAGCTCTCCACAGAGTGATCCGCTGTGCTGAACGCTCCACCAGGACAGCACTGCCCACTCTGCAGGAGATCTACACCAGGCGCTGCACCAGCAGAGCAAGGAGGATCATAAAGGACACTCACCACCCATTTAACAGACTGTTCCAGTGGCTGCTGTCTGGCAAACGTCTCCGCTCCTGCATGGCCAAAACAGAGAGGCTGAGTACGAGCTTCTTACCTCAGGCCATCAGGATGCTGAACTTTCAACCACCCACATGAATACTCAGCCCTCCACACACATACACACATTCAACCCATTCACACACACCCCACACACACATTTAATTCATACTGCTGCTATGTACATGTTCAATATGTTTCCTGTGTACTTATAACTTATGTAAATAATATAATATAGATAGTTATTTTGCTATTTTGGGTTTTAAATTTAAATTTATTTTCATTTTTATTTTATTGCTGCACAGTTGCACAGTGGGGCTTGTTGTAAAGTCATTTCACTGGGGGTGTACTTGTACATCCACATGTGACAAATAAAAAACTTGAATCTTGAATCTTTTCCACAATCTCCACTGCTCTGGACTGTTGACCCTAAATACTTAAAATCCTCCACTCCCTGTAGCCTCATGGTTCCACTTGGGTTCCTCTCATTCACACACATATATTCTGTCTTGCTGCGACTAACCTTCATTCCTCTCTGCAAAATGTTCAATATGATTATGAAAATAGAATATATATGATCAAAATGACTTGTTTTATCAAATAACTTATTGTGGACAATAAAACCGTGTAAAAAAAAAATTGATTTAGTATCATTTAACCACTTATTACACACACTGTTGTTAGCAGAGCAGTGTGTGGGACATGCCAAAATCACGTACATCCAATGAAAAAAAAAATGGATAAAATGAAGGAAACACATTTTAAGAGACTTATCATTGTACTGATATGTGTGTAAATGTTTGGCCACTTATAATAAGACATCAGTCTTTCATTATTCTGCTACATTTTCATGATGACTGAGTGAGTCTGATGAGGACACCAAAGGCACTTCATAAGGATATTGACTCATCGGTTGGATGGATTATTTTTTGCCTATGCCTAAGAGAAGCAGTTTTTTTTCTTGGAATAAAGTTTAAAAACTGCACAAACAATATTTTCCAATATTTTCTGAATGTGTTCCAATAAAGTGTTTTTTCAAAAGACTTTTTCACCTGTAAAACTTCCAGACTCCTCTTCCTCTTTAATCTGTAGACACTCCAGACCAGAGTTCCTCTCCTGGTTCCAGAGCTGCTGCTCAGTGAGAACCTCCTCTTCTTCCTCCTCCTCCTCTATGAAGACCTGCTGCTGTGGAAGTTCTGGAGACACAAAGACACAGGATACAACTGTGATAAAAGCAACGTGATTTAACTCAAGTCATTATCCAACTCAATATTTAGGATAGATGCTTAGGGAAAAACACTGAATACAAAACAGTTTCAAAAGTCCCCAGAGTCCATTTGTTGACTCTTATAAATAAGATCTGGTGCAACTACAAAAGAAAAAAAGACACGTGGAAATAATTCCAATATGAGGCACATTCGTTTGTTAGTATTGATTAAGACCACTGTGGTTTCACAGACCTATCTGTTGTGACTTCACGTCAGGTTTCCAAACACCTCTTTCCACCTCTTCCTCGTACCCGACGATGGTTCTCTCTAAATGTTTACTTCCTGTCTGATCTTGGCTCTTAAATATAGGAGGAGGTTCTGGTTCCGTGTGATCACTTTCTTCATCATCAGGAGTCAACATTATGGTATCAGCCTCCTGCTTCAGTTCAAGCTGCTCCTGACTGGTGCATATTTCCTCCTCTTCCTCTTTAATCTGTAGAGACTCTGGTTCCTCTTGGTCCAGCCTGGAGTGCCTCTGCTGGTTACAGAGTTGCTGCTCAGAGAGAACCTCCTCCTCATCCTCATTATAGACGCGCTGCTGTGGAAGCTCTGGAGGAGAAACAAGAGGTACAAGGAACAGATTAAAACTGTGACAAAAGCAATACAGTAAAAGAAAAGTCAAACTTTACAAATAAGTGGTAAAAGTGTGACATTTTCTTTAAGACTGCTCATGCTACCAGTGACATTCTTATCACAATAATGTATATGTAATAGAGCTGAAACGATTAATCGATTACTAAATTAATCGACAACTATTTTGATAATCGATAATCGGTTTGAAGTTTTTTTCATGATTAAAACAAGATTTCTGATTGTTTAAGCTTCTTAAATGCGAGTACTTTCTTCAACTCTTTGCTCTGGATAACAAAGAAATCATTAAAAGTGAATCATTTTGGTTTGTGGACAAAACAAGACATTTGAGAACATCATCATTTTCCAGGTTTGACAAACACATCAACATTTTTTAAGGTTTTCTGATATTTTATAGACCAAACGATTAATCGAGAAAATAATCGACAGATTAATCGATTATGAAAATAATCGTTAGTTGCAGCTCTAATATGTAATGTAATAATATAAAAATCACTGAGACTGTTTTATGTCAAGACAGACGGAGGCCAAAGCAACATTGTGTTCGTCAAGTGAGATGACTGCAAATAGGTCGGAGTTAGACTGTAAACACAAAGTGTCAACAAAAACGTTCAGAAATTAACTCTACTGCTCAAAAATGTGGTACTTTAAGCAGAGTGAAGGGATAAATGCATATTGCCTCCACCCGCCCCTGCTCTGCCGCTGCATACACAGTGTAGCTTTAAAGTCCCAAAGTTACACATTTCCAGTTAAAACAAAGTACAGGAAGGTCTTGACACCATGTTGACTGGCATTTAGTCACAAGTAGCAGCTACAACACAGCAAGACAATGTAGGTGAACAAGGAGGAATAGGAGGATTATAACAAAATTATATACGTTTGAGTCACGAGACAATGCTGAGGACAGACTGTGCTGAGGAGGGAGGGACCAGAGGAATGCAGCCTCGTCCCTATGATTGGAGTTGCTCCAACATCCATGTAATGGGGTTGGAGGTTATTGATCAACTCAATAACATTGAGTTGACAGCACATTAACGCTTCAAAATGTATTAGAATTGACTCGTTATTCATGTTTAGGTTTGAGGAGAATAAATTTGCTTTTTTTGTTGTTTGTTTTGCACTATTGAATCAATAAAAAATCTGTCGAAAGTGCATCAGTCAATCCTAAAGTTAAATATGGAATTTAATCCCAGATCAGGTGTACTGAACTGTATTATGTGATTCTAGTACTTACCTTTCTGTCTTGTTTTTGTTTTGTTGTTGTGCTAGTCAATTTTCACAATCAACTTTGACAGTAAAGTATTATCGATCAATTTCGAATGGACTGCGACAATGATTTAATTATCAATCGTCAAGTATTTTGATAATCGGTTAATTAGATTGGGTGTATTTTATCAATAACTAGTTAAACTAGCAAGTTTGCATGATGAGACAAGAGGCGTTTTATTTGTCAAAGCGACCGTCTAATGAACAAAATAAGTCTCACGTGAGTCACGTTGACTTGTTAGTGTTGATTAATAAGATAATTGTTTTGTACAGACCTATCCGCTGTAACTTGACTTGAGGTTGACAAACGACCTCCAACAGTTCTCGCTGACGATCCACCTCTTTCTCGTACTGGACGATTATATTTTCTACGTGTGTGAATATTTCTTCAGCGGCAGCAGTTAGTCGCTCGTTTATCAAACCTCTCAAAAACTGACGCGAAGACATCGCTGCTTCGTTAAAAACACTGGAACATTTAACCGCGATACATAAAAAAGAAAACCACCACCGCCTTTCTACTTTACTGTCAACAGAGCGAGCTAACAGTCCAAGCTAGACGCGCTGGTTCCTTCTTTTCTTCTTCTTCTTCTTTTTTGAGGTTTAATGGCGGTTGGCAAACAACGATTTGGTGCATTACCGCCACCATCTGGTATGGAGTGTGGATCGAAATGTTAATCCAACTGAACTATTACGAAAAATAAATAAACAAAAAAAAAAGAAAATAAAAAAAACTAATAATTATGTTTCCTTTTAGTTTTTAACGGCTGGCCACCAACGTTATGGGGCATTAACTCCACCTACTGACCGAGGGTGTGGGTCAAGCTCCTTTCTCCCCTCCTTAACTTCCCACTTATCTAAATATAAATACTAATAATACTAATACAAAATAAATAATATAAGGAATGACTACTACTACTAAATAATAAATAAATAATAATAATAATAACAAATAAAGTATTTATAATCATATTCACACACAAACATACGTACATACTAACTTATATCTACTATATATATATTACACACCCATAAACATACATACACACTTATATACACATTACTCCCAGATCTGGGCCCTTTTACCCTCATATTCTTCCATTCACTCCTACACTCTTCAGAAATTCCATCACCGCCTTAGCCCCTCCACCCTCTTTGAGAATATCCTTCAGTAACCTTATAACACTACCTTGGCTCACACACTGGGTTATATTTATCAGGATTTCATACAGCAGACCCTGTCTGCTACAAGACTGGAAGGACCTTAGGCTAGTCAACACTGAAGCCGAGTCACAGCAAACCAACGCCCTCTCCACCCGAGCATGCTTCACGCACCTAAGCGCCAAGAGCCACCATTTCCACAGTGTACACACTAAGTCTGTCCGTTGTCCTCCTGTTGACTGCCACACCCCTCACCGGAACAGCTACCCCGAACCCCGATACCCCTGTATCTGGACCCTTCGAACCATCTGTGTAAACCCAGGTAAAATCCCTAACCCTAACCCTAACCCATAACAAGTCTGAGTTAGATCCTCAAATACCCCCACCAAATCCACCCCTCTTCGTGACTTTTTCTTGTCTAGCAGCCACCAGTCCACTGCTGGCCACTCCAACTTCCAAGGAGCCACATCTGGATACACCACCGAAGGGCTAATACTAAGACCCCCCACTCCAAACTCTCCCGCCACTTCCATACCAACCCGGCCGAAGTTTTTTCCATTCTCCCAGCAGTCCCACCCCCATCATCAGGTGCGTTTCACCATGGCCCTGCAGACTGGTCCAGTAATTTGCCATGAACTGCCCTCTCCTTATCTCCAGTGGCATTTCACCCAAGGCCACTTGCAGTGCAGGCACTGGGGAAGATTTGAATGCCCCACTGCAAATCCTCAAAGCCTGAGCCTGAAGCCCATCCAGCTTCCGGAGGTGTGTCTGGGCCACCGACCCATACACAAAACATCCATAATCCAGCACTAACCTCACCAGTGATACATACACTGCCCTCAGAGCCTTACAACTAGCCCCCCAACTTCTACCTGCTAGGCACCTCATCACGTTCAAAACCCTTTTTCCCCTATTTTCTATCCTCATTACATGTCTCCCCCATGTCAGAAACACCATCCCCAAATACTTAAGGGATCCAACCCTCTCCAGCTCTTGCCCATACACCCCGAGGATCAGACCCGCCTGCACCTTATTCCTCATGAAGTACATTTCGTCTTCTCAACAGAGAACCGGCAGCCCCACGCGCTGTTTCCGTTTCCTGTTGTTTGAGTTTAAACTGTCCAAACTACCGCCACCTTGTGGTGCGGAAGATGGAACTGCAGCACAACAGGAACAAAAATCCCTACTACTATATTATAGTAGCAGTAGTTTCTTTTTAATAAATCAGATTTCATATTTTTCACGATGACTTGTTATTCATGCATTTTGACTAAGACAACGGAGAAAAAAATAACTAAACAAAAAAACTTATACATAGCACTTCATAGTTTGGCTTACTTGAAGCTCTTTCTTACTTCTAGCTCTTATTTGTACCCAAATGTTTAAATGCACTTATTGTAAGTCGCTTTGGATAAAAGCGTCTGCTAAATGACATGTAATGTAATGTAATGTAATTAATCATTGTTATGACTTGTAATTCAGTTTTCTCTGTAAAATAAAGGAAATTCCACATTACTACAATGACTAATATACTATTACTACATTTTAGAGTGTATTTTCAGTGATATTTTACTTATTCAGCAACACTAAGTTTAGTAAAAATCTTTCAAACACATTTTAATAAGAGCCAAAACTAGATAATATTATTAAAATTAGTAGAATTCCAACTACTGCTACTACAAATAAGATTTCCTTCCATAAGTGTTAAATCTCACTCACAAATTTGCTTCTGGAATTTTCACCTTTGAGGATCAGTTCAGGTTGATCTTATGAAACGTACGTCCTGCTTAAATGGCTGCTTGCCTCACATTTATGACGTTTTCTGTTGTTGACGCATGAAAAATGACGCAACACACTTGCAGCTACGGACATAAACGGTCAAATCTGATGCGACTGGTCATCTGAACGTAGAGAGATTCACGCAGGAACAAGACACAGTTCTCCCACAGTAGATTCAATATTTGCTTGTTTTCAAATCAATACCAAAAAAAATCAAGCCAGTCAAGTGAAGAAGACCTTTAAACATCAAATTAAAAGTGAGACTGTAATTGACAGAATGATGATGATAATAATAATAATAACAATAACAATAATAATAATAATAGTAATTATTAAACAGGTGGTGTAAAAAAAGAAAAACAGACTAGAAATAAAATTGACAGAAATACAGTTTCAATAAGGACAAGCATCATATAAAAATTATAAAACAAAAGATTTCAGTAGTTATATAAAATCTAAAGACACTGCTACAGATACTGTGACGTTTCTTCCTACAAAGGCTGCAGTTGATTCTCTCTTCACTCAGCAGTTCCTGTGTGGTTTGTTGATAAATCTCTGCAAATAAATGCTGGAAACACAAAACACTACTCTGCTTGTATGTGATGTGTTGGACTCTGTTTAAATGAGGTGTCACACGAGCAACCTTTTCATTAAGTTTGAAATGCATGCATTAATGCTTTTTAAAACTTTTAACGGTGCTACAGTGGTATATGGCGCCTCACCTGTGCGTTCTCATGTGTTTCTTCAAGGTGTTTTTTTGCACAAAGCATTTCTCACAAATGCTGCAAGCATAGGGTCTTTCTCCTGTGTGAGTTCTTTTGTGGAGAATCAAATGAGAACTTTGACGAAAACACTTTCCACACAGTTCACAACTATATGGCTTTTCACCTGTGTGGGTTCTCATGTGTTTAATCAAGCTGCTTTTATGCCCAAAGTATGTCTTACAAATGTGGCAATTGAATGGCTTTTCACCCGTGTGGGTTCTCGTGTGTTTTATCAAGGTACTTTTGAGACCAAAGCACGCATTACAAACACTGCAAACGTAGGGCTTCTCACCCGTGTGAGTTTTTCTGTGCTGTATCAAAGGCGCAATTTGCCGAAAACACTTTCCACATGTTTCACAAGAATAAGGCCTTTCACTCGTGTGAGTTCTCATGTGGTTCACCAAGTTGCCTTTTTCTGCAAAGCTTTTCATACAAATGTTACAAATATAGGGCTTCTCACCAGTGTGAGTTCTTTCATGGATAATCAAGTGGCCTTTACTCACAAAGGATTTCTCACAAATGTTGCACATATGGGACTTTTTACTTCTAATTTCTCTAATGTGGACTGTCTTATCTTGACTCTTAACTATAGGAGGGCTGTGAGAGAGCTGGTGGTCAGTGCCTGGTTCTGGTTCCATGTGATCACTTTCTACATTATCAGGAGTCAACATAAAGGTATCAGCCTCCTGCTTCAGTTCAAGCTGCTCCTGCTTCCGACTGGTATAGATTTCCTCCTCTTCCTCTTTAATCTGTAGAGACTCTGGTTCCTTTTGGTCCAGACTGGAGTTCCTCTCCTGATCAATGAGAACCTCCTCATCATTATAGACATTCTGCTGTGGAAGCTCTGGAGACACAAAGAAACACCAGAAACATATTAAAACTGCGATAAGATTGGACAGTTATTGGTCGAGTAATAACACTAATTGCACATGAGTTACTGCTTAAAGGGTTACTCCAGGTGGAGCATATGAGCTCCTTTGAGGACCTGAGGACAATTGGGGAGATGGGGCAAGGAGTTGTCAATCATGACTACGGGATGAAGAAAACCATGTGAAATAAGTCCAATATGAGTCACATTCACTTGTCAGTGTAAGTAAGATCATTCTGGTTTCACAGACCTATCTGTTGCGACATTACATGTTCCCAGACAATTTTCAACAGTACGCGCTGATGATCCACCTCTTCCTCAGACTTGTTGATGGTTATTTCTGCTTTTTTACTTCCTGTCTGATCTTGACTCTCAAATATAGGAGGGCTGTGAGAGAGGAACTGGTGGTCAGAGTCTGGTTCCATGTGATCACTTTCTTCATCATCAGGAGTCAGCATAAAGGTATCAGCCTCCTGCTTCAGTTCAAACTGCTCCTGACTGGTGCAGATTTCCTCGTCTTCCTCTTTAATCTGTAGAGACAAGGGTTCCTCTTGGTCCAGACTGGAGTTCCTCTCCTTGCAGTTCCAGAGCTGCTGGTCACTGAGAACCTCCTCCTCATTCCAGACATTCTGCTGTGGAAGCTCTGCAGATACATAAGATTAGCTTTAGATTGGGCATTTATTGGTTGAGTGAGAACACTCAATGCACATTTGTTACTACCGCAAGCGTTATTTCTCCAATCAACCCAAATCAAGATAGGATTGGACAAAATGTGTCCACAACCTTTATTCAAACCAACTACCATTAAAGATCAAACGATTGAGCAAGCAAGCTCCTTTAACCTGGGTGACAGTGCAGGGCCAGTTACAGCAATTCTTTCTGACATGTAAATTACAGATTTAACCAGGTAAAAAAAGAGGTCCTGGCTGAGGCAAACGTCGCTGAAGTTAGCATCCGATTCGCCAGCTTCCGATTCTGCACTTAAGGGGAAAGTTAAGGGGAAATTTTACCGAATGTGCAGTGCGACTGTTTGTCCACTGATTATCTTTTTTTTGGGACACTTCTTGATGTGAAAACATTTTAGACGTTTTGGGTATGACATTAACTTTGCTTGACACCCACTATTGTATTTGTGAAACTTTTATTTTATTTGTGAAAATGCTAAAGGGAGATTTCACCGTTTTTGTTTCATACCTAGACCTCATTAGACCAGATCCACATCAAAAACCATTATACCTAGACTTCTCAAATCTGGACTGGATAATCCTACAGACCCTGAAGATTCATAAAAACAGTGTAGGTACAGTGGTTTTTGATGTGGACCTGGTCCAAAGTGGTCTATATGCTGAAAAAATGGTGAAATAGGCCTTTATTGTATTTTCACAAATAGAATAAAGGTTTCACAAATCAGAGACTGTGTTTTTATGAATCTTCAGGGTCTGTAGGATAATCTAGTCCAGATTTGGGAAGTGTAGGTATAGTGGTTTTTGATCTGGACCTGGTCCAGATGGTCTATATGCTGAAAAAACGGAAAAATGTGCATTTATTGCATTTTCACAAATAGAATAAAGGTTTCACAAATCAAAGACTGTGTTTTTATGAATCTTCAGGGTCCTGGTCTAATGAGGTCTAGGTATGAAACAAAAACGGTGAAATCTCCCCTTTAGTCAGTCAGTCATCATCTACCGCTTTATCCTCCGCCAGAGGGTCGCAGGGGGTGATGTGCCAATCTCAGCTACATCGGGCGATAGGCGGGGTACACCCTGGACAGTTCGCCAGTCCATCGCAGGGCCACACACTCTCACACTCACTCCTATGGTCAATTTAGAGTGTCCAATTTACCTATCCCCACATTGCATGTTTTTGGACTGTGGGAGGAAGCCGGAGAACCCGGAGAGAACCCACGCACACACGGGGAGAACATGCAAACTCCATGCAGAAAGGCCCTTGTTCCAACCGGGGCTCAAACCCGGGTCTTCTCGCTGCAAGGCGAGAGTGCTAACCACTATACCACCGTGTGGCCATCTCTCCTTTAGCATTTTCACAAATAAAATAAGTTTCACAAATACAATAGTGAGTGTCAAGCAAATTTAATGTCATACCTAAAACGTCTAAATTGTTTTCACATCAAGAAATATCCCAAAAAAAAGATAATCAGTGGACAAACAGTCGCACTGCACATTCGGTAAAATTTCCCCTTAAGTGCCGAATTGTAAACTGGCAAATCGGATGCTAACTTCAGTGTCGTCTGAGGCTGCAGCATCGGGACACTTAAAAGCTGCATTATTAAAAAAAACAGACAATACAGAAAAGAACAATCACAACACAAAGAAACTGGTCCATAATTCAAACTTAACTGTGGTGTGTGTGTGAAAGAAACGGGGGGGGGGGGGGGGGGGGCATTAAACCCCAACCTCGCCTAGGGCATAGTACCGGCCCTGCATCCGACGTTAACGGAAGTTGGCCCTCGTTTAAGCGAGTAGACGAGAATGTGTGCGTACTAAATACAAAATAATAAATAAACATTAAACACACAGATATTTATCCAGATGCTTGTACAGACCTGATCGTTGTGACCTGTCGTGGGGTTTACAAACGACCTCCAACAGTCTGCGCTGACGATCCACCTCGTCCTCGTACTCGACGACGATTCTTTCGACGTGCGTGAATATTTCCTCGGCAGCAGCAGTTAGTCGCTCGCAGATTAAATGTCTCAAATACGTAAGCGAAGACATCGCTGCCTCGCTAAAAACAACAAAACTGGAATGTTTTACCTGCGACACACGAACAGAACGGAACTGAGCTAATGGCTAACGCTGTTAGCTTTGGGTTTGTTTACTTCCGCTGGATGTTACCGTTGTCGAGTTCCGGCAAAACGAGTGAACGGGAAGTTGTTGTTTCCGCCTTTAAGTTAAGTAAAGCTGCCTTTAAAAAATCAAAATATGAGACAAAAACTAATCATATAAGATTAAAGTTGTAATATTAAAAATAAGTCATAACATTACAAGAAAAAAGTCGTTATATTTTGAGATTATTCAATTAAATTAAGCATTTGTTATTATTAAAAAGCAACAGAACACAGATGTAACCAGCAGTAGCCTTGCAGTCGACCACTACAGCACCAGTGCCTCCTCCACAAAAGTCTGTGTGATTCTTTTCTTTGAAACAGACAATGATGGTTTCATAAGTGGTCTTGGTTCTTGTGGTAAAAAAAAACTTGCAAGCAGAACCATTAGCGTGTGATTTTTGGTTTTTATTCACATTCATTACATTACAGTCAGTTACCAGATGATTTTATCCAAATGTACTTACATTAAGTGCATTTAGGTGAGTAAGAAAACAGCTGGTCATAAATCATACATAGGTCTCCATAATAAACAAGCATCCAAAGAGCAAATACCAGAAAAAAATATTTAAAATACAGTGCAATGTAGTGTAGTAATGGAGGGTAAAATACATGTATGGGTCGTAACAAAAAACGGCAGGATTGTCTATGAAATAATACATATGCTATGACTAGGTATGGAAACATATCAGGACCCCTAACCACACTGGAGGACCTCCACAGTTCGCACTGCCTCGGGAGAGCCAACACCATCATAAAGGACTCCACGCTGGTCACTACCATCAGGCAGGCAGTACAGGCCTGAACAGACTGAAAAACAGCTTCTATCCAACCGCCATTAGAGCTGTGAATGCCACCTGTCGTAACTGTGAATAAGGGTCCATTGCAATGTCACCAGTTAAACATTATGCTCTGTATATACTGTTCTTCCTTTTTAAGTTAAAACTTCCTTTTATACTTATTTTATGACTTCCTCCAGTTAGTCCATTTTTATAGACTTTATAGGTCTGCATGTGATTTTATCTTCCTTTTGACTAAAATTGTTCCTTTTTTTTGCACTGAAAAGGGTTGCAGTAAGATTTTTGTTGTACTGGTTACAATGACAATAAATCATTTTCTAATATAACTTTTGAGACACTTTTTCAGATGGCACCTTTCCACTGTACAGATGTAGCACAGTTCGACTCTAGTCTTTTTCATTAGTGAGTCATGTACTATTCCTAATGGAAACTCAAATTATGTAACGTTCCACTTGGTGGAAACACGCTATATTGGATTCTGTTTACAAAAACAATTGTGGACAAAATCTGATTGCAATCATAAAAAAGTGCAGTTGTTACAGAATAACTTTTTATCTTCTCATTCAATACGATCGTTGTGGTTATACAGACCTATCCGTGGTAACTTTAGTCGAGGTTTACGAACAATCTCCAACAGTCTGCACTGACGATCCACCTCTGCCTCATACTCGACAACGATTCTTTCTATGCGTCGGAATATTTCTTCCGCAGCAGCAGTCAGTCGCTCGAGGATTAAATGTCTCAAACACAAGTGAAGACATCGCGGCTTCGTCAACAGCTGGAATATTTCACCTGCGACACACTAACAGACCACCGCTTTCGCGTTTCACGCGCAGAGAACGGACCTAGCGTTGTTAGAGCATTGTTATTATGAACTGTGCACTAGCGAAGTGACTGCGTCCCGTCATTTATGGTTGAGGATTTTTCAGGGGGCTGTGGTGCCGGAAGTGACGTACTGAGCGCCGGATGCCAATGAAAAGCCGGCGCCGGCAACTATTCCCCACTACAATAGAGGATTTTGAGACAAATCTCAGAAAAGTGGAAGAGACGGATTCAAAGTATATCACGTACAAGAACCAACTGAATTTCGGGGAAAATAGCAGGGACACATTTTTAGGGTTAGGCATGGAGAAGAAGTGAGGTTAGGGATGGGACAATACCAATTTTTTGTGGTAATACCGATATCAAAAACTCAAGGACCTGCATATACCGATATTATTATGAGAGTCATTTTAGACAATTTATGAACGTATGAACCTGTTAACAACACATTTGTGCTCTTCTGAGTATCATGGCAAAAAGGTTTCAACAAACGTGGTGAAAAGCTGACATCGGTGGCTCTTGGTTACGACTGTCATAGTAGCGAAACCATTTAACTGAAGTTAGTTTTCTACTCGATATTTCAGCCCGAATGTAAGTGACAACCAGTGGCGTCATTAGGCCTATTTTAGGGGGGCTAAAGCCTATTTATGTAATTAAGTTATATTTTTTCAGGGCTTAAAATTACAACCATTTTAGTCACATATGTGCCCAAAATATATTCTGTGTGACTTCAAAATATTTGGGAGTAAACAATTATTGTGTTGTGAGTGAAAGTCATGGCATTACCCTCTTTGTTGATCAGTTATTAATTCAAATCATTGTGTAAACATACAGTACTTCCTGTGTTTGTTGTTGTACTGTGTTAAAAATGTAATGGTGGCCTAAAACATTTGCACAGTAAAGTATCTCTGTTAAAAACGTGCCATTTCTCAGTTTTTGTTAGCTGTTTGTGAAATTAAACGTTCGCTCACATTCTGTGCATCTCCTGGGGGCTAAGCCCCCCCTGTCCTTAAAACCTAGTGACGCCCCTGGTGACAACACTTAATGCAAAATACTCTACTCCCTATCAAAAGCTCTATTTTATTCAAGTAAAAATAAATATTTGATGACAAAGCATTATAGACTTTATACAATACATTTAATAACGCTTCCATATTGTATTATATTACGGGGAAATGTACATATAACATGCACAAATTCAGTCTTTATTTTACAAAAAATAAAGAGCAATAAGACTCGTAAGGTATTACCTTCCAACATACCAAAGAAATAAAAAAGAGAAAGTCATTACAATTGAAAAGGAATGGATTTTGAAAGATTGCTTTTTATGACAGGTAGTCAAATACATCTGTTAAACATTGTACTGTTCAATGATTCTATACACATATAAGACTTCTCACCTGTGTAATTTTCTTTTGTGGATTAGCAAACTTTGTCTGTGACGAAAAAGCTGCCCACACGTTTCACAAGGATATGGCATCTCACCAGTGTGAATCCTCATGTGTCTAATCAAAGTGCATTTGAGCCCGAAGCATCTTTTGCAAATGTTGCAGACATGGGGCTTCTCACCCGTGTGAATTATTTTGTGTTTAGATAACGCCGAGCTCTCTGAAAAACACTGCCCACATGTGTCACAGGAGTATGGCCGTTCACCTGTGTGAATTCTTTTGTGATCCATCAAATGCGAATTTCCTCGAAAGCGCTTCCCACAGGTCTCACAAGAAAATGGCTTCTCTCCCGTGTGAATTCTCATGTGGTACATGAAGTTATATTTACGCACAAAGCTTTTCTTACAAATGTTGCACATGTGGGCCTTTTCACCTGTAATATTTGTCTGATCTTGACTCTCAGCTTCAGCAGAGAGGAGCTGGTGGTCAGTGTCTGGTTCTGGTTCCATGTGATCACTTTCTTTATTATCAGGAGTCAACATAAAGGTATCAGCCTCCTGCTTCAGTTCAAGCTGCTCCTCCTGACTGGTGCAGATTTTCTCCTTTTTAATCTGTAGAGACTCTGGATCCTCTTGGTCCAGACTGGAGTTCCTCTCTTGATCAGTGAGAACCTCCTCCTCCTCATGATAGATATTCTGCTGTGCAAACTCTGCAGACACAAAGAGACACAAGGAATATATTATATATGTAACTGTCAGAACAGCAAAAAAGACAATAAGATTAGCTTTAGAGTGGACAGTTATTGGTCGAGTACTAGCACATTTGTTACTGCTTAAAGATTTACACCATTCAATTATTTATTAATTTATTTACATGGAGATATGGCTTCTTTTAACTTGTAACTTAACAAGTTTTGTAACAGTTTATATTTCGCAGCTAGATGTTAAATTGTCAAGTGCCATTCTGAGTCTGAACATGTTTGTTAGAATGACCATTAAAGCAGCCGGATGCTACAGTGAAAATGATGAACGGCGATGGTAAGCTCAAAATTGAAGTTTTATTCCAAAACACAGGTGAGCAATGATTCTGCCATTCAGAGTCTTCCGAGTCCGTTTTAAAAGTCAGGTTTCAGTCAGACTAACTTAATAATGTGTTACACAGAGATCCTCCAACTCTCACACATTCGACATTTTTTTATGTGGACGTAGTCAACAAGAAATCGGACATAAAGAAATCGTGAATCCCGAGACTATGGCCGTTTCTCAAGCGGCATATGAACATGCTTATGCCTCATTACTGCCACCAACAGAGTGCTGATAAATTAACACGTAAAATACTATATTAATATTTTAAATGTATTTATTTAAATTAAAATATACAGCCCAATGTGGAAAATTACAATGGAGTATTAGGGCTACATTAGGAAAAATAATTCACAAACTTCGTTAATTTACGACTTTTTTCTCGAAGTCTGGTAAAAAACAATTCTCAATGTGGCCCTAATACTCGGTTGTAGAAAATAGATATGTAACAGCAGAGGAATATATACACACATATAACTTTAATATCAATCTAAAATGCAAAGTTAAAAAAATATGATATTAATAATGTACTTACTTTGACATTACATTAGAAAGACGATAAATGTAACTCTTCTAAATCTAAATCTTATACTTTCTTAATCCCTTTAGGGAAATTATTTCTCTGCATTTCACCCATCCTACAATTAGGAGCAGTAGGCTGCCACACCGAGTGGCGCCCGGGGAATGATAAGCAATAATGAGCAATAATGAGCAATAATGAGCAATAATGCTTCAACGCAAAATCTATTGATCACATGAGTATCTAATGACAGAGACATCTGAGCCAGTGGATCATTTCAACAGGACAGGCCGACAACGTCACTGCCAAACTATAAACAGGTCATATCTTAACACACAAATCACATTTTTGAATTCTAAATTACTAATTTCTCGACTCAAAACTGCGTTTTTTTATTTGAAGTTTTTCCACGCGTGTGTGTTAGGGTTAGGGAAGTTTATTTTGATAAGCACCCGGATCCGTCGAACGAAACAAGATTATTATGAACTTTACTTTTGAATGTTTATCTGGATAAGATCAGTGTGCTTGTACAGACCTATCCGCTGTAACTGTAGTCGAGGTTTACAGACGATCTGCAACAGTTTGCGCTGACGATCCACCTCTTCCTCGTACTCGACGACGATTCTTTCTACGTGCGTGAATATTTCTTCCGCGGCAGCAGTTAGTCGCCCGTTGATTAAATCTCTCAAACACTGAAGTGAAGACATCGCTGCTTCGTTGACAAATGGAATATTTTACCTGCGAACAAACCGCCGTCCTTCCTGCTTTTTACTGTCCACACGGAGCTAACGCTGCTAGCACGTTGTTACCCGGTTTATTCTGAGGATTTACGAAGTGACACTACTTCCTGTTACCGCTAGTGAACCGTGGAACGACTAACACAAAATATTATATATTTCTATTATATTTCAAAGGTAACTAGTAGTATGAAATATATGAGACCGTGTTGTGGTTAGTAAAGCTAGTAAAAACCCTACGTCAGTGACTCTTATTTTGAAAACCAGATTGAAAGGAAGTGTTACTATGTAAGGAGAGTAACTGCATACACTAGAATGCCCAAGTTACAAAGAAATAGAAGTTTCATGTGGATCAAACTATTTTTACACAGTTCTGACAATAATGAAAAATGACAGAATAACAACAATAATCCATGAATATATTAAACAGGTGGTGTATAAAAAAGGCGCAGAATACTTACTCAAACATTTTATTTCCAGGACTTTGAAGACTTCAATAAATGTTTGACAGAAATACCGTTAATGATAAAGGCAAGCATCATAATGCATCATAAAAAATGATGATATAAGAAATGGGCTAGTTTAATCAAATCTAAATAACTCAAAAAAAATGCTGTACAGAATGACATCAATGAAAAGCAATAAAAATAGGAAGCATAAAAAGATAAAACATTTAAAAAAACGACACAGACTCACCAGCGCTTCAACCGCTTGTGACTACAGCTTCTCAGTACCATCATTTATAAATGTTTGTGTTTTGGAGGTAACAAAGTAGCGCTAGCTCGTGTAGGGTTTAACAGTAAACAAGGATGGTGTGTCGTTCAGGACATAGGAATGAAGATAGGGAGGCGTAATTCCCTCTTAGACTGCTTGTCTCTTACCTGGAATATGATTTACAAACATATCTGTTCTCCATACAGATTTATCAGGTGAACAACCGATAGAATTTGTACAAAAATAAAACACTATTTAAATCAAAGCAGTCAACATCTGTAGTGATTAGTTATACAAAGCAGACAAATATAGACATACATACATACAGTTGCAATCAGAACTATTCAACCCGCTCACCTTAAAAGACATTATAGTGACGTGGATGAAAGATCATGACAATTACCCAAATGACTTCCATCACTGTGTGGTTTGGCTCAGCCACAAAGCAGGACAGGACCAGACTGCAACGGACAATCAGGTCACACACACACACATACAGGGGGGGGGTATAGGCGACCTCCTCCAGAAAATGTTTAATTTTTGAAGTCAATGCAATTCTGCTGCATTTTAACAGGTTTTTAGACACCTACTTTTACCTACAGAAGTAAACAAAGATAATTGATTCAATAACAAAATCAGAGACAGATTCAATAATAAGTTTAAACCCAGTCTTGGACAAGATAATGAAATTCATTTGACACAATCGATCACCATCAGTCATGTCTTTAAAATACTATGGGCTTCCATGAAGTTTATACAAGTGACTACAATGCACTCAACATCTATTTGATTTGAGTTTACATCTCGGATTTACGGTTTGAAAGTGAGCCGAGCCTACGGTGAATTTTCAAATAAAAGATTCTGAGACCATCCACGTCAGTGGTATATGGCTTCTTCTCACCTGTGAGTTCTCACGTGGTCTGTCAAGGTATCTCTGCGTGCAAAACATTTCTTACAAATGTGGCAAACATGGGGCTTCTCACCAGTGTGAGTTCTCATGTGGATCATCAAGTAACACCTTGATGAATAGCATTTCTTACAAATATTACAAACATGGGGCTTCTCTCCTGTGTGAGTTCTTATGTGGATTGTCAAATTTGAACGATGTAGAAAACACTTTCCACATGTTTCACAAGAGAATGGCCTCTCCCCAGTGTGAGTTCTCATGTGGACCATCAAGTAACTCTTTGACGAATAGCATTTCTTACAAATATTACAAATATTCTCACCTGTGTGAGTTCTTATGTGTTTTGTCAAATCTGAAAGATTTAGAAAACACTTTCCACATGTTTCACAAGAAAATGGCTTTTCACCAGTGTGAGTTCTTCTGTGCTTTTTCAAATATGAACTTAGTAGAAAACACTTTCCACATGTTTCACAAGAAAATGGCTTTTCACCAGTGTGAGTTCTTTTATGCTTTTCCAAATCTGAACTTTGTAGAAAACACTTTCCACATGTTTCACAAGAGAATGGCCTCTCACCTGTGTGAGTTCTCATGTGTGTTACCAAATTGCTTTTAAACCCAAAGCATTTCTTACAAATATTGCACATATGAATCTTTTCTTTTAAAGTATTCTGATCTTGACTCTCAGCTTCAGCAGAGAGGAGCTGGTGGTCAGTGTCTGGTTCCATGTGATCACTTTCTTTATCATTAGGAGTCAACATAAAGGTATCAGCCTCCTGCTTCAGTTCAAGCTGCTCCTGACTGGTGTAGATTGCCTCCTCTTCCTCTTTAATCTGTAGAGACTCTGGTTCCTCTTGGTCCAGACTGGAGTTCCTCTCCCGGTTACAGAGCTGCTGCTCAGTGAGAACCTCCTCCTCCTTCTCCTCCTCCTCCTTTATAACATTCTGTTGTGGAAGCTCTGGAGACACAAGAACAGGTTATGAAACTAAAGTTAATTTTCCTACAGGATATTTCAGATTTCTCTGAAACTAAACAGCGATCCCTGGAAAAATCCCTGGAGTCAGTTTGTTATATCCAGGTTTAAAAAAGTATAAATGTCAGGTTTGAAAATCAAGCTCAGACTGTTGTTTTCTGGAGGGAAAGACAACACAGTGTCATCAATCCAATATAGCCCCTTTTCCACCTATTGCCCCAACCCGGCACGGTTTAGGTTGGTTTTCCACTACAAAAGTAGTACTTACTCAAGGTGGGCGGAGTCATCACTGCACGGCTGCATGACACTGCTGTGACTTGGTTTTACACGCGACACACAAACGAGTGACTAGTGACTTGTAAAGCAGTTGTTTTCAGTGTAACTGAATCATTAGAATAAGTTCATTAAAAATATTTGCTCAGTACTTCCTCCATGACCGGAGCACAGACTCCGTCTGACACAGTCACTGGACTGAAATACAGCGGCAGGGTTTGTGATGCTGCTCGCCATCAGCAGTGCTGTTGCTAAATACACCAGACTCCTCTGTTAAATATTGAGATTTTAGATATTTCTCTGGTAATTG